>NC_092148.1:97522888-97822888 GCF_045791955.1 Oncorhynchus clarkii lewisi
ATCAGATTGGTGAGGGTCAGCTGGCATCAGAGAAGAGAGGTTCATCGGTCAGCTGGCGTCAGAGAGGAGAGGTTCATAGGTCAGCTGGCCTTAGATAGGTGAGGGTCATAGGTCAGCTGGCATCAGAGATGAGAGGGTCATAGATCAGCTGGCATCAGAGAGGAGAGGGTCATAGGTCAGCTGGCATCAGGGAGGAGAGAGTCATATGTCAGCTGGCATCAGAGAGGAGAGGGTCATAGGTCAGCTGGCATCAGAGAGGAGAGGTTCATAAGTCAGCTGGCATCAGAGAGAAGAGGTTCATAGGTCAGCTGGCATCAGATAGGTGAGGGTCAGCTGGCATCAGAGAAGAGAGGTTCATCGGTCAGCTGGCATCAGAGAGGAGAGGGTCACAGGTCAACTGGCATGAGAGAGGAGAGGGTCAAAGGTCAGCTGGCATCAGGGAGGAGAGAGTCATATGTCAGCTGGCATCAGATAGGTGAGGGTCAGCTGGCATCAGAGAAGAGAGGTTCATCGGCCAGCTGGCGTCAGAGAGGAGAGGTTCATAGGTCAGCTGGCCTCAGATAGGTGAGGGTCATAGGTCAGCTGGCATCAGAGATGAGAGGGTCATAGGTCAGCTGGCATCAGAGAGGAGAGGGTCATAGGTCAGCTGATATCAGAGAGGAGAGGGTGATAGGTCAGCTGGCATCAGAGAGGAGAGGTTCATATGTCAGCTGGCATCAGAGAGGAGAGGGTCATAGGTCAGCTGGCATCAGAGAGGAGAGGTTCATAAGTCAGCTGGCATCAGAGAGAAGAGGTTCATAGGTCAGCTGGCATCAGATAGGTGAGGGTCAGCTGGCATCAGAGAAGAGAGGTTCATCGGTCAGCTGGCATCAGAGAGGAGAGGGTCACAGGTCAACTGGCATGAGAGAGGAGAGGGTCAAAGGTCAGCTGGCATCAGAGAGGAGATTATGGAAGTTAAGCTAGCATCAGAGAGGAGAGGGTCACAGGTCAACTGGCATCAGAGAGGAGAGGGTCACAGGTCAACTGGCATCAGAGAGGAGAGGGTCATAGGTCAGCTGGCATCAGGGAGGAGAGAGTCATAGGTCAGCTGGCAACAGGGAGGAAAGGGACATATGTCAGCTGGCATCAGAGAGGAGAGGGTCATAGGTCAGCTGTCATCAGAGAGGAGAGCTGTCCTAGGTCAGCTGGCATCAGAGAGGAGAGGGTCCTAGGTCAGCTGGCATCAGGGAGGAGAGAGTCATATGTCAGCTGGCATCAGAGAGGAGAGGGTCATAGGTCAGCTGACATCAGGGAGGAAAGGGACATATGTCAGCTGGCATCAGAGAGGAGAGTGTCATAGGTCAGCTGGCATCAGATAGGTGAGGGTCAGCTGGCATCAGAGAAGAGAGGTTCATCGGTCAGCTGGCATCAGAGAGGAGAGGGTCATAGGTCAGCTTATACCAGAGAGGAGAGGGTGATAGGTCAGCTGGCATCAGAGAGGAGAGGTTCACATGTCAGCTGGCATCAGATAGGAGAGGTTCATAGGTCAGCTGGATTCAGATAGGTGAGTGTCATAGGTCAGCTGGCATCGGAGATGAGAGGGTCATAGGTCAGCTGGCATCAGAGAGAAGAGGGTCATAGGTCAGCTGGCATCAGAGAGGAGAGGGTCATAGGTCAGCTGATATCAGAGAGGAGAGGGTTATAGGTCAGCTGGCATCAGATAGGTGAGGGTCATAGGTCAGCTGACATCAGGGAGGAAAGGGTCATAGGTCAGCTGGCATCGGAGATGAGAGTGTCATAGGTCAGCTAGCATCGGAGGTGAGAGGGTCATAGGTCAGCTGGCATCAGAGAGGAGAGGGTCATAGGTCAGCTGATATCAGAGAGGAGAGGTTCATATGTCGGCTGGCATCAGAGAGGTTAGGGTCAGCTGGCATCAGAGAAGAGAGGTTCATCGGTCAGCTGGCATCAGAGAGGAGAGGTTCATAGCTCAGCTGGCCTCAGATAGGTGAGTGTCATAGGTCAGCTGGCATCAGAGAGGAGAGGGTCATAGGTCAGCTGATATCAGAGAGGAGAGGGTGATAGGTCAGCTGGCATCAGAGAGGAGAGGTTCATATGTCAGCTGGCATCAGAGAGGAGAGGGTCATAGGTCAGCTGATATCAGAGAGGAGAGGGTGATAGGTCAGCAGGCATCAGAGAGGAGAGGTGCATGTGTCAGCTGGCATCAGAGAGGAGAGGGTCATAGGTCAGCTGGCATCAGAGAGGAGAGGTTCACATATCAGCTGGCATCAGAGAGGAGAGGTCAATAGGTCAGCTGGCATCAGATAGGTGAGGGTCAGCTGGCATCAGAGAAGAGAGGTTCATCGGTCAGCTGGCATCAGAGAGGAGAGGGTCACAGGTCAACTGGCATGAGAGAGGAGAGGGTCATAGGTCAGCTGGCATCAGAGAGGAGAGCATGGAAGTTAAGCTAGCATCAGAGAGGAGAGGGTCATAGGTCAACTGGCATCAGAGAGTAGAGGGTCATAGGTCAGATGGGATCAGGGAGGAGAGAGTCATAGGTCAGCTGGCAACAGGGAAGAAAGGGACATATGTCAGCTGGCATCAGAGAGGAGAGGGTCATAGGTCAGCTGTCATCAGAGAGGAGAGGGTCATAGGTCAGCTGGCATCAGAGAGGAGAGGGTCATAGATCAGCTGATATCAGAGAGGAGAGGGTCATAGGTCAGCTGGCATCAGATAGGTGAGGGTCAGCTGGCATCAGAGAAGAGAGGTTCATATGTTAGCTGGCATCAGAGAGGAGAGGGTCATAGGTCAGCTGATATCAGAGAGGAGAGGGTGATAGGTCAGCTGGCATAAGAGAGGAGAGGTTCATATGTCAGCTGGCATCAGAGAGGAGAGGGTCATAGATCAGCTGGCATCAGAGTGAAGAGGGTCATAGGTCAGCTGGCATCAGATAGGTGAGGGTCATTGGTCATCTGGCATCAGAGAGGACAGGGTCATAGGTCAGCTGGCATCAGAGAGGAGTTGGTCATAGGTCAGCTGGCATCAGAGAGGATAGGTTCATAGGTCAGCTGGCATCAGATAGGTGAGTTTTATAGGTCAGCTAGCATCGGAGGTGAGAGGGTCATAGGTCAGCTGGCATCAGAGAGAAGAGGGTCATAGGTCAGCTGGCATCAGAGAGGAGAGGATCATAGGTCAGCTGATATCAGAGAGGAGAGGGTCATAGGTCAGCTGGCATCACAGAGGAGAGGTTCATATGTCAGCTGGCATCAGAGAGGAGAGGGTCATAGATCAGCTGGCATCAGAGAGAAGAGGGTCATAGGTCAGCTGGCATCAGATAGGTGAGGGTCATTGGTCAGCTGGCATCAGAGAGGACAGGGTCATAGGTCAGCTGGCATCAGAGAAGAGAGGGTCATAGGTCAGCTGGCATCAGAGAGGAGTTGGTCATAGGTCAGCTGGCATCAGAGAGGAGAGGTTCATAGGTCAGCTGGCATCAGAGAGGAGAGGGTCATAGGTCAGCTGAAATCAGATAGGAGAGGTTCATAGGTCAGCTGGATTCAGATAGGTGAGTGTCATAGGTCAGCTGGCATCGGATGTGAGAGGGTCATAGGTCAGCTGGCATCAGAGAGAAGAGGGTCATAGGTCAGCTGGCATCAGAGAGGAGAGGGTCATAGGTCAGCTGATATCAGAGAGGAGATGGTCATAGGTCAGCTGGTATCAGAGAGGAGAGGTTCATATGTCGGCTGGCATCAGAGAGGTGAGGGTCAGCTGGCATCAGAGAGGAGTTGGTCATAGGTCAGCTGGCATCAGAGAGGAGAGGTTCATAGGTCAGCTGGCATCAGAGAGGAGAGGGTCATAGGTCAGCTGAAATCAGATAGGAGAGGTTCATAGGTCAGCTGGATTCAGATAGGTGAGTGTCATAGGTCAGCTGGCATCGGATGTGAGAGGGTCATAGGTCAGCTGGCATAAGAGAGGAGAGGTTCATATGTCAGCTGGCATCAGAGAGGAGAGGGTCATAGATCAGCTGGCATCAGAGTGAAGAGGGTCATAGGTCAGCTGGCATCAGATAGGTGAGGGTCATTGGTCATCTGGCATCAGAGAGGACAGGGTCATAGGTCAGCTGGCATCAGAGAGGAGTTGGTCATAGGTCAGCTGGCATCAGAGAGGATAGGTTCATAGGTCAGCTGGCATCAGATAGGTGAGTTTTATAGGTCAGCTAGCATCGGAGGTGAGAGGGTCATAGGTCAGCTGGCATCAGAGAGAAGAGGGTCATAGGTCAGCTGGCATCAGAGAGGAGAGGATCATAGGTCAGCTGATATCAGAGAGGAGAGGGTCATAGGTCAGCTGGCATCACAGAGGAGAGGTTCATATGTCAGCTGGCATCAGAGAGGAGAGGGTCATAGATCAGCTGGCATCAGAGAGAAGAGGGTCATAGGTCAGCTGGCATCAGATAGGTGAGGGTCATTGGTCAGCTGGCATCAGAGAGGACAGGGTCATAGGTCAGCTGGCATCAGAGAAGAGAGGGTCATAGGTCAGCTGGCATCAGAGAGGAGTTGGTCATAGGTCAGCTGGCATCAGAGAGGAGAGGTTCATAGGTCAGCTGGCATCAGAGAGGAGAGGGTCATAGGTCAGCTGAAATCAGATAGGAGAGGTTCATAGGTCAGCTGGATTCAGATAGGTGAGTGTCATAGGTCAGCTGGCATCGGATGTGAGAGGGTCATAGGTCAGCTGGCATCAGAGAGAAGAGGGTCATAGGTCAGCTGGCATCAGAGAGGAGAGGGTCATAGGTCAGCTGATATCAGAGAGGAGATGGTCATAGGTCAGCTGGTATCAGAGAGGAGAGGTTCATATGTCGGCTGGCATCAGAGAGGTGAGGGTCAGCTGGCATCAGAGAAGAGAGGTTCATCGGTCAGCTGGCATCAGAGAGGAGAGGTTCATAGCTCAGCTAGCCTCAGATAGTTGAGTGTCATAGGTCAGCTGGCATCAGAGATGAGAGGGTCATAGGTCAGCTGGCATCAGAGAGGCGACGGTCATAGGTCAGCTGATATCAGAGAGGAGAGGGTGATAGGTCAGCTGGCATAAGAGAGGAGAGGTTCATGTGTCAGCTGGCATCAGAGAGGAGAGGGTCATAGGTCAGCTGGCATCAGAGAGGAGAGGGTCATAGATCAGCTGGCATCAGAGTGAAGAGGGTCATAGGTCAGCTGGCATCAGATAGGTGAGGGTCATTGGTCATCTGGCATCAGAGAGGACAGGGTCACAGGTCAGCTGGCATCAGAGAGGAGTTGGTCATAGGTCAGCTGGCATCAGAGAGGATAGGTTCATAGGTCAGCTGGCATCAGAGAGGAGAGGGTCATAGGTCAGCTGGCATCAGAGAGGAGAGCATGGAAGTTAAGCTAGCATCAGAGAGGAGAGGATCATAGGTCAGCTGGCATCAGAGAGGAGAGGGTCACAGGTCAGCTGGCATGAGAGAGGAGAGGGTCATAGGTCAGCTGGCATCAGAGAGGAGAGCATGGAAGTTAAGCTAGCAACAGAGAGGAGAGGGTCATAGGTCAACTGGCATCAGAGAGGAGAGGGTCATAGGTCAGCTGGCATCAGAAAGGAGAGGTTCATATGTCGGCTGGCATCAGAGAGGAGAGGTTCATAGGTAATCTGGCATCAGATAGGTGAGGGTCAGCTGGCATCAGATAAGAGAGGTTCATCGGTCAGCTGGCATCAGAGAGGAGAGGTTCATAGGTCAGCTGGCCTCAGATAGGTGAGTGTCATAGGTCAGCTGGCATCAGAAATGAGAGGGTTATAGGTCAGCTGGCATCAGAGAGGAGAGGGTCATAGGTCAGCTGATATCAGAGAGGAGAGGGTGATAGGTCAGCTGGCATCAGAGAGGAGAGGTTCATGTGTCAGCTGGCATCAGAGAGGAGAGGGTCATAGGTCATCTGGCATCAGAGAGGAGAGGTTCATATATCAGCTGGCATCAGAGAGGAGAGGTTAATAGGTCAGCTGGCATCAGATCGGTGAGGGTCAGCTGGCATCAGAGAAGATAGGTTCATCGGTCAGCTGGCATCAGAGAGGAGAGGGTCACAGGTCAACTGGCATGAGAGAGGAGAGGGTCATACGTCAGCTGGCATCAGAGAGGAGAGCATGGAAGTTAAGCTAGCATCAGAGAGGAGAGGGTCATAGGTCAACTGGCATCAGAGAGTAGAGGGTCATAGGTCAGCTGGCATCATGGAGGAGAGAGTCATAGGTCAGCTGGCAACAGGGAGGAAAGGCACATATGTCAGCTGGCATCAGAGAGGAGAGGGTCATAGGTCAGCTGTCATCAGAGAGGAGAGGGTCCTAGGTCAGCTGGCATCAGAGAGGAGAGGGTCCTAGGTCAGCTGGCATCAGGGAGGAGAGAGTCATATGTCAGCTGGCATCAGAGAGGAGAGGGTCATAGGTCAGCTGACATCAGGGAGGAAAGGGTCATAGGTCAGCTGGCATCAGAGACGAGAGGGTCATAGGTCAGCTGGCATCAGATAGGTGAGTGTCATAGGTCAGCTGGCATCGGAGAGAAGAGGGTCATAGGTCAGCTGGCATCAGATAGGTGGGGGTCAGATGGCATCAGAGAAGAGAGGTTCATATTGTCAGCTGGCATCAGAGAGGAGAGGTTCATAGGTCAGCTGGCATCAGATAGGTGAGTGTCATAGGTCAGCTGGCATCGGAGATGAGAGGGTCATAGGTCAGCTGGCATCAGAGAGGTGAGTGTCATAGGTCAGCTGGCATCAGAGATGTGAGGTTCATAGGTCAGCTGATATCAGAGAGGAGAGGGTCATAGGTCAGCTGGCATCAGAGAGGTGAGGGTCAGCTGGCATCAGAGAGGAGAGGTTCATGTGTCAGCTGGCATCAGAGAGGAGAGGGTCATAGGTCAGCTGGCATCAGAGAGGAGAGGTTCATATATCAGCTGGCATCAGAGAGGAGAGGTTAATAGGTCAGCTGGCATCAGATAGGTGAGGGTCAGCTGGCATCAGAGAAGAGAGGTTCATCGGTCAGCTGGCATCAGAGAGGAGAGTGTCACAGATCAACTGGCATGAGAGAGGAGAGGGTCATAGGTCAGCTGGCATCAGAGAGGAGAGCATGGAAGTTAAGCTAGCATCAGAGAGGAGAGGGTCATAGGTCAACTGGCATCAGAGAGTAGAGGGTCATAGGTCAGCTGGCAACAGGAAAGAAAGGGACATATGTCAGCTGGCATCAGAGAGGAGAGGGTCATAGGTCAGCTGTCATCAGAGAGGAGAGGGTCCTAGGTCAGCTGGCATCAGAGAGGAGAGGGTCCTAGGTCAGCTGGCATCAAGGAGGAGAGAGTCATATGTCAGCTGGCATCAGAGAGGAGAGGGTCATAGGTCAGCTGACATCAGGGAGGAAAGGGTCATAGGTCAGCTGGCATCAGAGAGGAGAGGGTCATAGGTCAGCTGGCATCAGATAGGTGAGTGTCATAGGTCAGCTGGCATCGGAGATGAGAGTGTCATAGGTCAGCTAGCATCGGAGGTGAGAGGGTCATAGGTCAGCTGGCATCAGAGAGGAGAGGGTCATAGGTCAGCTGATATCAGAGAGGAGAGGGTCATAGGTAAGCTGGTATCAGAGAGGAGAGGTTCATATGTCGGCTGGCATCAGAGAGGTTAGGGTCAGCTGGCATCAGAGAAGAGAGGTTCATCGGTCAGCTGGCATCAGAGAGGAGAGGGTCATAGGTCAGCTGGCATCAGAGAGGAGTTGGTCATAGGTCAGCTGGCATCAGAGAGGAGAGGTTCATAGGTCAGCTGGCATCAGAGAGGAGAGGGTCATAGGTCAGCTTATATCAGATAGGAGAGGTTCATAGGTCAGCTGGATTCAGATAGGTGAGTGTCATAGGTCAGCTGGCATCGGATGTGAGAGGGTCATAGGTCAGCTGGCATCAGAGAGAAGAGGGTCATAGGTCAGCTGGCATCAGAGAGGAGAGGGTCATAGGTCAGCTGGCATCAGAGAGGAGAGCATGGAAGTTAAGCTAGCATCAGAGAGGAGAAGATCATAGGTCAGCTGGCATCAGAGAGGAGAGGGTCACAGGTCAGCTGGCATGAGAGAGGAGAGGGTCATAGGTCAGCTGGCATCAGAGAGGAGAGCATGGAAGTTAAGCTAGCATCAGAGAGGAGAGGGTCATAGGTCAACTGGCATCAGAGAGGAGATGATCATAGGTCAGCTGGTATCAGAAAGGAGAGGTTCATATGTCGGCTGGCATCAGAGAGGTGAGGGTCATCGGTCAGCTGGCATCAGAGAGGAGAGGTTCATAGCTCAGCTAGCCTCAGATAGTTGAGTGTCATAGGTCAGCTGGCATCAGAGATGAGAGGGTCATAGGTCAGCTGGCATCATAGAGGCGAGGGTCATAGGTCAGCTGATATCAGAGAGGAGAGGGTGATAGGTCAGCTGGCATAAGAGAGGAGAGGTTCATATGTCAGCTGGCATCAGAGAGGAGAGGGTCATAGGTCAGCTGGCATCAGAGAGGAGAGGGTCATAGATCAGCTGGCATCAGAGTGAAGAGGGTCATAGGTCAGCTGGCATCAGATAGGTGAGGGTCATTGGTCATCTGGCATCAGAGAGGACAGGGTCATAGGTCAGCTGGCATCAGAGAGGAGTTGGTCATAGGTCAGCTGGCATCAGAGAGGATAGGTTCATAGGTCAGCTGGCATCAGAGAGGAGAGGGTCATAGGTCAGCTGGCATCAGAGAGGAGAGCATGGAAGTTAAGCTAGCATCAGAGAGGAGAGGATCATAGGTCAGCTGGCATCAGAGAGGAGAGGGTCACAGGTCAGCTGGCATGAGAGAGGAGAGGGTCATAGGTCAGCTGGCATCAGAGAGGAGAGCATGGAAGTTAAGCTAGCATCAGAGAGGAGAGGGTCATAGGTCAACTGGCATCAGAGAGGAGAGGGTCATAGGTCAGCTGGCATCAGAAAGGAGAGGTTCATATGTCGGCTGGCATCAGAGAGGAGAGGTTCATAGGTAATCTGGCATCAGATAGGTGAGGGTCAGCTGGCATCAGATAAGAGAGGTTCATCGGTCAGCTGGCATCAGAGAGGAGAGGTTCATAGGTCAGCTGGCCTCATATAGGTGAGTGTCATAGGTCAGCTGGCATCAGAGAGGAGAGGTTCATAGGTCAGCTGGCCTCATATAGGTGAGTGTCATAGGTCAGCTGGCATCAGAGATGAGAGGGTTATAGGTCAGCTGGCATCAGAGAGGAGAGGGTCATAGGTCAGCTGATATCAGAGAGGAGAGGGTGATAGGTCAGCTGGCATCAGAGAGGAGAGGTTCATATATCAGCTGGCATCAGAGAGGAGAGGTTAATAGGTCAGCTGGCATCAGATCGGTGAGGGTCAGCTGGCATCAGAGAAGATAGGTTCATCGGTCAGCTGGCATCAGAGATGAGAGGGTCACAGGTCAACTGGCATGAGAGAGGAGAGGGTCATAGGTCAGCTGGCATCAGAGAGGATAGCATGGAAGTTAAGCTAGCATCAGAGAGGAGAGGTTCATAGGTCAACTGGCATCAGAGAGTAGAGGGTCATAGGTCAGCTGGCATCAGGGAGGAGAGAGTCATAGGTCAGCTGGCAACAGGGAGGAAAGGCACATATGTCAGCTGGCATCAGAGAGGAGAGGGTCATAGGTCAGCTGTCATCAGAGAGGAGAGGGTCCTAGGTCAGCTGGCATCAGAGAGGAGAGGGTCCTAGGTCAGCTGGCATCAGGGAGGAGAGAGTCATATGTCAGCTGGCATCAGAGAGGAGAGGGTCATAGGTCAGCTGACATCAGGGAGGAAAGGGTCATAGGTCAGCTGGCATCAGAGACGAGAGGGTCATAGGTCAGCTGGGTGAGTGTCATAGGTCAGCTGGCATCGGAGAGAAGAGGGTCATAGGTCAGCTGGCATCAGATAGGTGGGGGTCAGATGGCATCAGAGAAGAGAGGTTCATATTGTCAGCTGGCATCAGAGAGGAGAGGTTCATAGGTCAGCTGGCATCAGATAGGTGAATGTCATAGGTCAGCTGGCATCGGAGATGAGAGGGTCATAGGTCAGCTGGCATCAGAGAGGTGAGTGTCATAGGTCAGCTGGCATCAGAGAGGAGAGGGTCATAGGTCAGCTGATATCAGAGAGGAGAGGGTCATAGGTCAGCTGGCATCAGGGAGGAGAGGTTCATATGTCGGCTGGCATCAGAGAGGAGAGGTTCATAGGTCAGCTGGCATCAGATAGGTGAGGGTCAGCTGGCATCAGAGAAGAGAGGTTCATCGGTCAGCTGGCATCAGAGATGTGAGGTTCATAGGTCAGCTGATATCAGAGAGGAGAGGGTCATAGGTCAGCTGGCATCAGAGAGAAGAGGGTCATAGGTCAACTGATATCAGAGAGGAGAGGGTCATAGGTCAGCTGGCATCAGATAGGTGAGGGTCAGCTGGCATCAGAGAAGAGAGGTTAATATGTTAGCTGGCATCAGAGAGGAGAGGGTCATAGGTCAGCTGATATCAGAGAGGAGAGGGTCAAAGGTCAGCTGGCATCAGAGATGAGAGGGTCATAGGTCAGCTGTCATCAGAGAGGAGAGGGTCATAGGTCAGCTGATATCAGAGAGGATAGGGTGAAAGGTCAGCTGGCATCAGAGAGGAGAGGTTCATATGTCAGCTGGCATCAGAGAGGAGAGGGTCATAGGTCAGCTGATATCAGAGAGGAGAGGGTGATAGGTCAGCTGGCATCAGATAGGTGAGGGTCAGCTGGCATCAGAGAAGAAAGGTTCATCGGTCAGCTGGCATCAGAGAGGAGAGGTTCATAGGTCAGCTGGCCTCAGATAGGTGAGTGTCATAGGTCAGCTGGCATCAGAGATGAGAGGGTCATAGGTCAGCTGGCATCAGAGAGGAGAGGGTCATAGGTCAGCTGATATCAGAGAGGAGAGGGTGATAGGTCAGCTGGCATCAGAGAGGAGAGGTTCATGTGTCAGCTGGCATCAGAGAGGAGAGGGTCATAGGTCAGCTGGCATCAGAGAGGAGAGGTTCATATATCAGCTGGCATCAGAGAGGAGAGGTTAATAGGTCAGCTGGCATCAGATAGGTGAGGGTCAGCTGGCATCAGAGAAGAGAGGTTCATCGGTCAGCTGGCATCAGAGAGGAGAGTGTCACAGGTCAACTGGCATGAGAGAGGAGAGGGTCATAGGTCAGCTGGCATCAGAGAGGAGAGCATGGAAGTTAAGCTAGCATCAGAGAGGAGAGGGTCATAGGTCAACTGGCATCAGAGAGTAGAGGGTCATAGGTCAGCTGGCAACAGGAAAGAAAGGGACATATGTCAGCTGGCATCAGAGAGGAGAGGGTCATAGGTCAGCTGTCATCAGAGAGGAGAGGGTCCTAGGTCAGCTGGCATCAGAGAGGAGAGGGTCCTAGGTCAGCTGGCATCAAGGAGGAGAGAGTCATATGTCAGCTGGCATCAGAGAGGAGAGGGTCATAGGTCAGCTGACATCAGGGAGGAAAGGGTCATAGGTCAGCTGGCATCAGAGAGGAGAGGGTCATAGGTCAGCTGGCATCGGAGATGAGAGTGTCATAGGTCAGCTAGCATCGGAGGTGAGAGGGTCATAGGTCAGCTGGCATCAGAGAGGAGAGGGTCATAGGTCAGCTGATATCAGAGAGGAGAGGGTCATAGGTCAGCTGGTATCAGAGAGGAGAGGTTCATATGTCGGCTGGCATCAGAGAGGTTAGGGTCAGCTGGCATCAGAGAAGAGAGGTTCATCGGTCAGCTGGCATCAGAGAGGAGAGGTTCATAGCTCAGCTGGCCTCAGATAGGTGAGTGTCATAGGTCAGCTGGCATCAGAGATGATAGGGTCATAGGTCAGCTGGCATCAGAGAGGAGAGGGTCATAGGTCAGCTGATATCAGAGAGGAGAGGGTGATAGGTCAGCTGGCATCAGAGAGGAGAGGTTCACATGTCAGCTGGCATCAGAGAGGGTCATAGGTCAGCTGATATCAGAGAGGAGAGGGTAATAGGTCAGCAGGCATCAGAGAGGAGAGGTGCATGTGTCAGCTGGCATCAGAGAGGAGAGGGTCATAGGTCAGCTGGCATCAGAGAGGAGAGGTTCATATATCAGCTGGCATCAGAGAGGAGAGGGTCATAGGTCAGCTGGCATTAGATAGGTGAGTGTCATAGGTCAGCTGGCATCGGAGATGAGAGGGTCATAGGTCAGCTGGCATCAGAGAGTAGAGGGTCATAGGTCAGCTGGCAACAGGAAAGAAAGGGACATATGTCAGCTGGCATCAGAGAGGAGAGGGTCATAGGTCAGCTGTCATCAGAGAGGAGAGGGTCATAGGTCAGCTGGCATCAGAGAGGAGAGGGTCCTAGGTCAGCTGGCATCAAGGAGGAGAGAGTCATATGTCAGCTGGCATCAGAGAGGAGAGGGTCATAGGTCAGCTGACATCAGGGAGGAAAGGGTCATAGGTCAGCTGGCATCAGAGAGGAGAGGGTCATAGGTCAGCTGGCATCAGATAGGTGAGTGTCATAGGTCAGCTGGCATCGGAGATGAGAGTGTCATAGGTCAGCTAGCATCGGAGGTGAGAGGGTCATAGGTCAGCTGGCATCAGAGAGGAGAGGGTCATAGGTCAGCTGATATCAGAGAGGAGAGGGTCATAGGTCAGCTGGTATCAGAGAGGAGAGGTTCATATGTCGGCTGGCATCAGAGAGGTTAGGGTCAGCTGGCATCAGAGAAGAGAGGTTCATCGGTCAGCTGGCATCAGAGAGGAGAGGTTCATAGCTCAGCTGGCCTCAGATAGGTGAGTGTCATAGGTCAGCTGGCATCAGAGATGATAGGGTCATAGGTCAGCTGGCATCAGAGAGGAGAGGGTCATAGGTCAGCTGATATCAGAGAGGAGAGGGTGATAGGTCAGCTGGCATCAGAGAGGAGAGGTTCATATGTCAGCTGGCATCAGAGAGGAGAGGGTCATAGGTCAGCTGATATCAGAGAGGAGAGGGTGATAGGTCAGCAGGCATCAGAGAGGAGAGGTGCATGTGTCAGCTGGCATCAGAGAGGAGAGGGTCATAGGTCAGCTGGCATCAGAGAGGAGAGGTTCATATATCAGCTGGCATCAGAGAGGAGAGGGTCATAGGTCAGCTGGCATTAGATAGGTGAGTGTCATAGGTCAGCTGGCATCGGAGATGAGAGGGTCATAGGTCAGCTGGCATCAGAGAGAAGAGGGTCATAGGTCAGCTGGCATCAGAGAGGAGAGGGTCATAGATCAGCTGATATCAGAGAGGAGAGGGTCATAGGTCAGCTGGCATCAGATAGGTGAGGATCAGCTGGCATCAGAGAAGAGAGGTTCATATGTTAGCTGGCATCAGAGAGGAGAGGGTCATAGGTCAGCTGATATCAGAGAGGAGAGGGTCAAAGGTCAGCTGGCATCAGATAGGTGAGTGGCATAGGTCAGCTAGCATCGGAGGTGAGAGGGTCATAGGTCACCTGGCATCAGAGAGAAGAGGGTCATAGGTCAGCTGGCATCAGAGAGGAGAGGATCATAGGTCAGCTGATATCAGAGAGGAGAGGGTCATAGGTCAGCTGGCATCACAGAGGAGAGGTTCATATGTCAGCTGGCATCAGAGAGGAGAGGGTCATAGGTCAGCTGGCATCAGAGAGGAGAGGGTCATAGATCAGCTGGCATCAGAGAGAAGAGGGTCATAGGTCAGCTGGCATCAGATAGGTGAGGGTCATTGGTCAGCTGGCATCAGAGAGGACAGGGTCATAGGTCAGCTGGCATCAGAGAAGAGAGGGTCATAGGTCAGCTGGCATCAGAGAGGAGTTGGTCATAGGTCAGCTGGCATCAGAGAGGAGAGGTTCATAGGTCAGCTGGCATCAGAGAGGAGAGGGTCATAGGTCAGCTGATATCAGATAGGAGAGGTTCATAGGTCAGCTGGATTCAGATAGGTGAGTGTCATAGGTCAGCTGGCATCGGATGTGAGAGGGTCATAGGTCAGCTGGCATCAGAGAGAAGAGGGTCATAGGTCAGCTGGCATCAGAGAGGAGAGGGTCATAGGTCAGCTGATATCAGAGAGGAGATGGTCATAGGTCAGCTGGTATCAGAGAGGAGAGGTTCATATGTCGGCTGGCATCAGAGAGGTGAGGGTCAGCTGGCATCAGAGAAGAGAGGTTCATCGGTCAGCTGGCATCAGAGAGGAGAGGTTCATAGCTCAGCTGGCCTCAGATAGTTGAGTGCCATAGGTCAGTTGGCATCAGAGATGAGAGGGTCATAGGTCAGCTGGCATCAGAGAGGAGAGGGTCATAGGTCAGCTGATATCAGAGAGGAGAGGGTGATAGGTCAGCTGGCATAAGAGAGGAGAGGTTCATATGTCAGCTGGCATCAGAGAGGAGAGGGTCATAGGTCAGCTGGCATCAGAGAGGAGAGGGTCATAGATCAGCTGGCATCAGAGAGGAGAGGTTCATGTGTCAGCTGGCATCAGAGAGGAGAGGGTCATAGGTCAGCTGGCATCAGAGAGGAGAGGTTCATATATCAGCTGGCATCAGAGAGGAGAGGTTAATAGGTCAGCTGGCATCAGATCGGTGAGGGTCAGCTGGCATCAGAGAAGATAGGTTCATCGGTCAGCTGGCATCAGAGAGGAGAGGGTCACAGGTCAACTGGCATGAGAGAGGAGAGGGTCATAGGTCAGCTGGCATCAGAGAGGAGAGCATGGAAGTTAAGCTAGCATCAGAGAGGAGAGGGTCATAGGTCAACTGGCATCAGAGAGTAGAGGGTCATAGGTCAGCTGGCATCAGGGAGGAGAGAGTCATAGGTCAGCTGGCAACAGGGAGGAAAGGCACATATGTCAGCTGGCATCAGAGAGGAGAGGGTCATAGGTCAGCTGTCATCAGAGAGGAGAGAGTTATAGGTCAGCTGGCAACAGGGAGGAAAGGCACATATGTCAGCTGGCATCAGAGAGGAGAGGGTCCTAGGTCAGCTGGCATCAGAGAGGAGAGGGTCCTAGGTCAGCTGGCATCAGGGAGGAGAGAGTCATATATCAGCTGGCATCAGAGAGGAGAGGGTCATAGGTCAGCTGACATCAGGGAGGAAAGGGTCATAGGTCAGCTGGCATCAGAGACGAGAGGGTCATAGGTCAGCTGGCATCAGATAGGTGAGTGTCATAGGTCAGCTGGCATCGGAGAGAAGAGGGTCATAGGTCAGCTGGCATCAGATAGGTGGGGGTCAGATGGCATCAGAGAAGAGAGGTTCATATTGTCAGCTGGCATCAGAGAGGAGAGGTTCATAGGTCAGCTGGCATCAGATAGGTGAGTGTCATAGGTCAGCTGGCATCGGAGATGAGAGGGTCATAGGTCAGCTGGCATCAGAGAGGTGAGTGTCATAGGTCAGCTGGCATCAGAGAGGAGAGGGTCATAGGTCAGCTGATATCAGAGAGGAGAGGGTCATAGGTCAGCTGGCATCAGGGAGGAGAGGTTCATATGTCGGCTGGCATCAGAGAGGAGAGGTTCATAGGTCAGCTGGCATCAGATAGGTGAGGGTCAGCTGGCATCAGAGAAGAGCGGTTCATCGGTCAGCTGGCATCAGAGATGTGAGGTTCATAGGTCAGCTGGCCTCAGATAGGTGAGTGTCATAGGTCAGCTGGCATCAGAGATGAGAGGGTCATAGGTCAGCTGGCATCAGAGAGGAGAGGGTCATAGGTCAGCTGATATCAGAGAGGAGAGGGTGATAGGTCAGCTGGCATCAGAGAGGAGAGGTTCATATGTCAGCTGGCATCAGAGAGGAGAGGGTCATAGGTCAGCTGGCATCAGAGAGGAGAGGGTCATAGATCAGATGGCATCAGAGAGAAGAGGGTCATAGATCAGCTGGCATCAGAGAGGAGAGGGTCATAGGTCAGCTGGCATCCCATAGGTGAGGGTCATTGGTCAGCTGGCATCAGAGAGGACAGGGTCATAGGTCAGCTGGCATCATAGAGGAGAGGCTGGTAGGTCAGCTGATATCAGAGAGGAGAGGGTCATATGTTAGCTCATATCATTGAGGAGAGGGTCATAGGTCAGCTGATATCAGAGAGGAATGGTTCGTAGGTCAGCTGGTATCAGAGAGGTGAGGGTCATAGGTCAGCTGGCATCAGAGAGGAGAGGTTTATCGGTCAGCTGGCATCAGAGAGGAGAGAGTCATAGGTCAGCTGGCATCAGAGAAGAGAGGTTCATAGGTCAGCTGGCATCAGAGAGGAGTTGGTCATAGGCCAGCTGGCATCAGAGAGGAGAGGTTCATAGGTCAGCTGGCATCAGAGAGGAGAGGGTCACAGGTCAGCTGGCATGAGAGAGGAGAGGGTCATAGGTCAGCTGGCATCAGAGAGGAGAGCATGGAAGTTAAGCTAGCATCAGAGAGGAGAGGATCATAGGTCAGCTGGCATCAGAGAGGAGAGGGTCACAGGTCAGCTGGCATGAGAGAGGAGGGGGTCATAGGTCAGCTGGCATCAGAGAGGAGAGCATGGAAGTTAAGCTAGCATCAGAGAGGAGAGGGTCATAGGTCAACTGGCGTCAGAGAGGAGAGGGTCATAGGTCAGCTGGCACCAGGGAGGAGAGAATCATATGTCAGCTGGCAGCAGGGAGGAAAGGGACATATGTCAGCTGGCATCAGATAGGAGAGGGTCATAGGTCAGCTGTCATCAGAGAGGAGAGGGTCCTAGGTCAGCTGGCATCAGAGAGGAGAGGGTCATAGGTCAGCTGGCATCAGATAGGTGAGTGTCATAGGTCAGCTGGCATCAAGGAGAAGAGAGTGTCATATGTCAGCTGGAATCAGAGAGGAGAGGGTCATAGGTCAGCTGGCATCAGAGAGGAGAGGTTCATATGTCAGCTGGCATTAGAGAGGAGAGGGTCATAGGTCAGCTGGCATCAGATAGGTGAGTGTCATAGGTCAGCTGGCATCGGAGAGAAGAGGGTCATAGGTCAGCTGGTATCAGAGAGATGAGGGTCATAGGTCAGCTGATATCAGAGAGGAGAGGGTCATAGGTCAGCTGGCATCAGGGAGGAGAGAGTCATATGTCAGCTGGCATCAGAGAGGAGAGGGTCATAGGTCAGCTGACATCAGATAGGTGAGTGTCATAGGTCAGCTGGCATCAGATAGGTGAGGGTCAGCTGACATCAGAGAAGAGAGGTTCATCGGTCAGCTGGCATCAGAGAGGAGAGGTTCATAGGTCAGCTGGCATCAGATAGGTGAGTGTCATAGGTCAGCTGGCATCAGAGATGAGAGGTTCATAGGTCAGCTGGCATCAGAGAGGAGAGGGTCATAGGTCAGCTGATATCAGAGAGGAGAGGGTGATAGGTCAGCTGGCATCAGAGAGAAGAGGTTCATATGTCAGCTGGCATCAGAGAGGAGAGGGTTATAGGTCAGCTGGCATCAGAGAGGAGAGGTTCATATGTCAGCTGGCATCAGAGAGGAGAGGTTCATAGGTCAGCTGGCATCAGATAGATGAGGGTCACCTGGCATCAGAGAAGAGAGGTTCATCGGTCAGCTGGCATCAGAGAGGAGAGGTTCATAGGTCAGCTGGCATCAGATAGGTGAGTTTCATAGGTCAGCTGGCATCAGAGATGAGAGGGTCA
Organism: Oncorhynchus clarkii lewisi; assembly: GCF_045791955.1. NCBI lineage: Eukaryota > Metazoa > Chordata > Actinopteri > Salmoniformes > Salmonidae > Oncorhynchus > Oncorhynchus clarkii. The sequence continues at coordinate 97,540,435 of NC_092148.1, forward strand.
TAGGTCAGCTGGCATCAGAGAGGAGAGGGTCATAGGTCAGCTGATTTCAGAGCGGAGAGGGTGATAGGTCAGCTGGCATCAGAGAGGAGAGGTTCATATGTCAGCTGGCATCAGAGAGCAGAGGTTCATTGGTCAGCTGGCATCAGATAGGTGAGGGTCAGCTGGCATCAGAGAAGAGAGGTTCATCGGTCAGCTGGCATCAGAGAGGAGAGGGACATAGGTCAGCTGGCATCAGAGAGGAGAGGTTCATATGTCAGCTGGCATCAGAGAGGAGAGGGTCATAGGTCAGCTGGCATCAGATAGGTGAGTGTCATAGGTCAGCTGGCATCGGAGATGAGACTGTCATAGGTCAGCTGGCATCAGAGAGAAGAGGGTCATAGGTCAGCTGGTATCAGAGAGATGAGGGTCATAGGTCAGCTGATATCAGAGAGGAGAGGGTTATAGGTCAGCTGGCATCAGAGAGAAGAGGTTCATAGGTCAGCTGGCATCAGGGAGGAGAGAGTCATATGTCAGCTGGCAACAGGGAGGAAAGGGACATATGTCAGCTGGCATCAGATAGGAGAGGGTCCTAGGTCAGCTGGCATCAGAGAGGAGAGTGTCATAGGTCAGCTGGCATCAGGGAGAAGAGAGTGTCATATCTCAGCTGGCATCAGAGAGGAGAGGGTCATAGGTCAGCTGGCATCAGAGAGGAGAGGTTCATATGTCAGCTGGCATCAGAGAGGAGAGGGTCATAGGTCAGCTGACATCAGGGAGGAAAGGGTCATAGGTCAGCTGGCATGAGAGAGGAGAGGGTCATAGGTCAGCTGATATCAGAGAGGAGAGGGTCATAGGTCAGCTGGCATCAGAGAGGAGAGGTTCATATGTCAGCTGGCATCAGTGAGGAGAGGTTCATAGGTCAGCTGACATCAGATAGGTGAGAGTCAGCTGGCATCAGAGAAAAGAGGTTCATCGGTCAGCTGGCATCAGAGAGGAGAGGTTCATAGCTCAGCTGGCATCAGATAGGTGAGTGTCATAGGTCAGCTGGCATCAGAGAGGAGAGGGTCATAGGTCAGCTGATATCAGAGAGGAGAGGGTGATAGGTCAGCTGGCATCAGAGAGAAGAGGTTCATATGTCAGCTGGCATCAGAGAGGAGAGGGTTATAGGTCAGCTGGTATCAGAGAGGAGAGGTTCATATGTCAGCTGGCATCAGAGAAGAGAGGTTCATCGGTCAGCTGGCATCAGAGAGGAGAGGTTCATAGGTCAGCTGGCATCAGATAGGTGACTTTCATAGGTCAGCTGGCATCAGAGAGGAGAGGTTCATATGTCAGCTGGCATCAGAGAGGAGAGGTTCATAGGTCAGCTGGCATCAGATAGGTGAGGGTCAGCTGGCATCAGAGAAGAGAGGTTCATCGGTCAGCTGGCATCAGAGAGGAGAGGGACATAGGTCAGCTGGCATCAGATAGGTGAGGGTCAAAAGGTCAGCTGGCATCAGAGAGGAGAGGGTCATAGGTCAGCTGGCATCAGATAGGTGAGGGTCATAGGTCAGCTTGCATGAGAGAGGAGAGGTTCATAGGTCAGCTGGCATCAGAGAGGAGAGGGTCATAGGTCAGCTGGCATCAGAGAGGAGAGATTCATATGTCAGCTGGCATCAGGGAGGAGAGGGTCATAGGTCAGCTGGCATCAGAGAGGAGAGGGTCATAGGTCAGCTGGAATCAGATAGGTGAGGGTCATTGGTCAGCTGGCATCAGAGAGGACAGGGTCATAGGTCAGCTGGCATCAGAGAGGAGAGGCTGGTAGGTCAACTGATATCAGAGAGGAGAGGGTCATATGTCAGCTCATATCAGAGAGGAGAGGGTCATAGGTCAGCTGATATCAGAGAGGAGAGGTTCGTAGGTCAGCTGGTATCAGAGAGGTGAGGGTCATAGGTCAGCTGGCATCAGAGAGGAGAGGTTCATCGGTCAGCTGGCATCAGAGATGAGAGGGTCATAGGTCAGCTGGCATCAGAGAGGAGAGGGTCATAGGTCAGCTGATTTCAGAGCGGAGAGGGTGATAGGTCAGCTGGCATCAGAGAGGAGAGGTTCATATGTCAGCTGGCATCAGAGAGGAGAGGTTCATAGGTCAGCTGGCATCAGATAGGTGAGGGTCAGCTGGCATCAGAGAAGAGAGGTTCATCGGTCAGCTGGCATCAGAGAGGAGAGGGACATAGGTCAGCTGGCATCAGATAGGTGAGGGTCAAAAGGTCAGCTGGCATCAGAGAGGAGAGGGTCATAGGTCAGCTGGCGTCAGATAGGTGAGGGTCATAGGTCAGCTGGCATCAGAGAGGAGAGGGTCATAGGTCAGCTGGCATCAGATAGGTGAGTGTCATAGGTCAGCTGGCATTGGAGAGGACAGGGTCATAGGTCAGCTGGCATCAGAGAGGAGAGGGTCATAGGTTAGCTGGCATCAGAGAGAAGAGGGTCATAGGTCAGCTGGCATCAGAGAGGAGAGGGTCATAGGTCAGCTGGCATCAGAGAGGAGAGGTTCATATGTCAGCTGGCATCAGAGAGGAGAGGGTCATAGGTCAGCTGGCATCAGAGAGGAGAGGGTCATAGGTCAGCTGGCATCAGAGAGGAGTTGGTCATAGGTCAGCTGGCATCAGAGAGGAGAGGTTCATATGTCAGCTGACATCATAGAGGAGAGGTTCATAGGTCAGCTGGCATCAGAGAAGAGAGGTTCATCGGTCAGCTGGCATCAGAGAGGAGAGGTTCATAGGTCAGCTGGCATCAGAGAGGACAGGGTCTTAGGTCAGATGGCATCAGAGAGGACAGGGTCATAGGTCAGCTGGCATCAGAGAGGAGAGGCTGGTAGGTCAACTGATATCAGAGAGGAGAGGGTCATATGTCAGCTCATATCAGAGAGGAGAGGGTCATAGGTCAGCTGATATCAGAGAGGAGAGGTTCGTAGGTCAGCTGGCATCAGGGAGGAGAGGGTCATAGGTCAGCTGGCATCAGAGAGGAGAGGGTCATAGGTCAGCTGGAATCAGATAGGTGAGGGTCATTGGTCAGCTGGCATCAGAGAGGACAGGGTCATAGGTCAGCTTGCATGAGAGAGGAGAGGTTCATAGGTCAGCTGGCATCAGAGAGGAGAGGGTCATAGGTCAGCTGGCATCAGAGAGGAGAGATTCATATGTCAGCTGGCATCAGGGAGGAGAGGGTCATAGGTCAGCTGGCATCAGAGAGGAGAGGGTCATAGGTCAGCTGGAATCAGATAGGTGAGGGTCATTGGTCAGCTGGCATCAGAGAGGACAGGGTCATAGGTCAGCTGGCATCAGAGAGGAGAGGCTGGTAGGTCAACTGATATCAGAGAGGAGAGGGTCATATGTCAGCTCATATCAGAGAGGAGAGGGTCATAGGTCAGCTGATATCAGAGAGGAGAGGTTCGTAGGTCAGCTGGTATCAGAGAGGTGAGGGTCATAGGTCAGCTGGCATCAGAGAGGAGAGGTTCATCGGTCAGCTGGCATCAGAGATGAGAGGGTCATAGGTCAGCTGGCATCAGAGAGGAGAGGGTCATAGGTCAGCTGATTTCAGAGCGGAGAGGGTGATAGGTCAGCTGGCATCAGAGAGGAGAGGTTCATATGTCAGCTGGCATCAGAGAGGAGAGGTTCATAGGTCAGCTGGCATCAGATAGGTGAGGGTCAGCTGGCATCAGAGAAGAGAGGTTCATCGGTCAGCTGGCATCAGAGAGGAGAGGGACATAGGTCAGCTGGCATCAGATAGGTGAGGGTCAAAAGGTCAGCTGGCATCAGAGAGGAGAGGGTCATAGGTCAGCTGGCGTCAGATAGGTGAGGGTCATAGGTCAGCTGGCATCAGAGAGGAGAGGGTCATAGGTCAGCTGGCATCAGATAGGTGAGTGTCATAGGTCAGCTGGCATTGGAGAGGACAGGGTCATAGGTCAGCTGGCATCAGAGAGGAGAGGGTCATAGGTTAGCTGGCATCAGAGAGAAGAGGGTCATAGGTCAGCTGGCATCAGAGAGGAGAGGGTCATAGGTCAGCTGGCATCAGAGAGGAGAGGTTCATATGTCAGCTGGCATCAGAGAGGAGAGGGTCATAGGTCAGCTGGCATCAGAGAGGAGAGGGTCATAGGTCAGCTGGCATCAGAGAGGAGATGGTCATAGGTCAGCTGGCATCAGAGAGGAGAGGTTCATATGTCAGCTGACATCATAGAGGAGAGGTTCATAGGTCAGCTGGCATCAGAGAAGAGAGGTTCATCGGTCAGCTGGCATCAGAGAGGAGAGGTTCATAGGTCAGCTGGCATCAGAGAGGACAGGGTCTTAGGTCAGATGGCATCAGAGAAGAGAGGCTGGTAGGTCAGCTGATATCAGAGAGGAGAGGGTCATATGTCAGCTCATATCAGAGAGGAGAGGGTCATAGGTCAGCTGGCATCAGAGAGGAGAGGTTCATATGTCAGCTGGCATCAGAGAGGAGAGGGTCATAGGTCAGCTGGCATCATAGAGGAGATGGTCATAGGTCAGCTGATATCAGAGAGGAGAGGGTCATAGGTCAGCTGGCATCAGAGAGGAGAGGTTCATATGTCAGCTGGCATCAGAGAGGAGAGGTTCATAGGTCAGCTGGCATCAGATAGGTGAGGGTCAGCTGGCATCAGAGAAGAGAGGTTCATCGGTCAGCTGGCATCAGAGAGGAGAGGTTCATAGCTCAGCTGGCATCAGATAGGTGAGTGTCATAGGTCAGCTGGCATCAGAGATGAGAGGGTCATAGGTCAGCTGGCATCAGAGAGGAGAGGGTCATAGGTCAGCTGATATCAGAGAGGAGAGGGTGATAGGTCAGCTGGCATCAGAGAGAAGAGGGTTATATGTCAGCTGGCATCAGAGAGGAGAGGTTCATATGTCAGCTGGCATCAGAGGAGAGAGGTTCATCGGTCAGCTGGCATCAGAGAGGAGAGGTTCATAGGTCAGCTGGCATCAGATAGGTGAGTTTCATAGGTCAGCTGGCATCAGAGAGGAGAGGGTCATTGGTCAGCTGGCATCAGAGAGGAGTTGGTCATAGGTCAGCTGGCATCAGAGAGGAGAGGTTCATATGTCAGCTGACATCATAGAGGAGAGGTTCATAAGTCAGCTGGCATCAGAGAAGAGAGGTTCATCGGTCAGCTGGCATCAGAGAGGAGAGGTTCGTAGGTCAGCTGGCATCAGAGAGGACAGGGTCATAGGTCAGCTGGCATCAGAGAGGAGAGGCTGGTACTTCAGCTGATATCAGAGAGGAGAGGGTCATATGTCAGCTCATATCAGAGAGGAGAGGGTCATAGGTCAGCTGGCATCAGAGAGGAGAGGTTCATATGTCAGCTGGCATCAGAGAGGAGAGGGTCATAGGTCAGCTGGCATTGGAGAGGACAGGGTCATAGGTCAGCTGATATCAGAGAGGAGAGGGTCATAGGTTAGCTGGCATCAGAGAGAAGAGGGTCATAGGTCAGCTGGCATCAGAGAGGAGAGGTTCATAGGTCAGCTGGCATCAGAGAGGTGAGGGTCATAAGTCAGCTGGCATCAGAGAGGAGAGGTTCATATGTCAGCTGGCATCAGAGAGGAGAGGGTCATAGGTCAGCTGGCATCAGAGAGGAGAGGGTCATAGGTCAGCTGGAATCAGATAGGTGAGGGTCATTGGTCAGCTGTTATCAGAGAGGACAGGGTCATAGGTCAGCTGGCATCAGAGAGGAGAGGCTGGTAGGTCAGCTGATATCAGAGAGGAGAGGGTCATATGTCAGCTCATATCAGAGAGGAGAGGGTCATAGGTCAGCTGATATCAGAGAGGAGAGGTTCGTAGGTCAGCTGGTATCAGAGAGGTGAGGGTCATAGGTCAGCTGGCATCAGAGAGGAGAGGTTCATCGGTCAGCTGGCATCAGAGATGAGAGGGTCATAGGTCAGCTGGCATCAGAGAGGAGAGTGTCATAGGTCAGCTGATTTCAGAGCGGAGAGGGTGATAGGTCAGCTGGCATCAGAGAGGAGAGGTTCATATGTCAGCTGGCATCAGACAGGAGAGGTTCATAGGTCAGCTGGCATCAGATAGGTGAGGGTCAGCTGGCATCAGAGAAGAGAGGTTCATCGGTCAGCTGGCATCAGAGAGGAGAGGGACATAGGTCAGCTGGCATCAGATAGGTGAGGGTCAAAAGTTCAGCTGGCATCAGAGAGGAGAGGGTCATAGGTCAGCTGGCGTCAGATAGGTGAGGGTCATAGGTCAGCTGGCATCAGAGAGGAGAGGGTCATAGGTCAGCTGGCATCAGATAGGTGAGTGTCATAGGTCAGCTGGCATTGGAGAGGACAGGGTCATAGGTCAGCTGGCATCAGAGAGGAGAGGGTCATAGGTTAGCTGGCATCAGAGAGAAGAGGGTCATAGGTCAGCTGGCATCAGAGAGGAGAGGTTCATAGGTCAGCTGGCATCAGAGAGGAGAGGGTCATAGGTCAGCTGTCATCAGAGAGGAGAGGTTCATATGTCAGCTGGCATCAGAGAGGAGAGGGTCATAGGTCAGCTGGCATCAGAGAGGAGAGGGTCATAGGTCAGCTGGAATCAGATAGGTGAGGGTCATTGGTCAGCTGGCATCGGAGAGGACAGGGTCATAGGTCAGCTGGCATCAGAGAGGAGAGGCTGGTAGGTCAGCTGATATCAGAGAGGAGAGGGTCATATGTCAGCTCATATCAGAGAGGAGAGGGTCATGGGTCAGCTGATATCAGAGAGGAGAGGTTCGTAGGTCAGCTGGTATCAGAGAGGTGAGGGTCATAGGTCAGCTGGCATCAGAGAGGAGAGGTTCATCGGTCAGCTGGCATCAGAGAGGAGAGGGTGATAGGTCAGCTGGCATCAGAGAGGAGAGGGTCATAGGTCAGCTGGAATCAGATAGGTGAGGGTCATTGGTCAGCTGTTATCAGAGAGGACAGGGTCATAGGTCAGCTGGCATCAGAGAGGAGAGGCTGGTAGGTCAGCTGATATCAGAGAGGAGAGGGTCATATGTCAGCTCATATCAGAGAGGAGAGGGTCATAGGTCAGCTTATATCAGAGAGGAGAGGTTCGTAGGTCAGCTGGTATCAGAGAGGTGAGGGTCATAGGTCAGCTGGCATCAGAGAGGAGAGGTTCATCGGTCAGCTGGCATCAGAGATGAGAGGGTCATAGGTCAGCTGGCATCAGAGAGGAGAGGGTCATAGGTCAGCTGAGTTCAGAGCGGAGAGGGTGATAGGTCAGCTGGCATCAGAGAGGAGAGGTTCATATGTCAGCTGGCATCAGACAGGAGAGGTTCATAGGTCAGCTGGCATCAGATAGGTGAGGGTCAGCTGGCATCAGAGAAGAGAGGTTCATCGGTCAGCTGGCATCAGAGAGGAGAGGGACATAGGTCAGCTGGCATCAGATAGGTGAGGGTCAAAAGTTCAGCTGGCATCAGAGAGGAGAGGGTCATAGGTCAGCTGGCGTCAGATAGGTGAGGGTCATAGGTCAGCTGGCATCAGAGAGGAGAGGGTCATAGGTCAGCTGGCATCAGATAGGTTTTGGTCAGCTGGCATTGGAGAGGACAGGGTCATAGGTCAGCTGGCATCAGAGAGGAGAGGGTCATAGGTTAGCTGGCATCAGAGAGAAGAGGGTCATAGGTCAGCTGGCATCAGAGAGGAGAGGTTCATAGGTCAGCTGGCATCAGAGAGGAGAGGGTCATAGGTCAGCTGGCATCAGAGAGGAGAGGTTCATATGTCAGCTGGCATCAGAGAGGAGAGGGTCATAGGTCAGCTGGCATCAGAGAGGAGAGGGTCATAGGTCAGCTGGAATCAGATAGGTGAGGGTCATTGGTCAGCTGGCATCGGAGAGGACAGGGTCATAGGTCAGCTGGCATCAGAGAGGAGAGGCTGGTAGGTCAGCTGATATCAGAGAGGAGAGGGTCATATGTCAGCTCATATCAGAGAGGAGAGGGTCATAGGTCAGCTGATATCAGAGAGGAGAGGTTCGTAGGTCAGCTGGTATCAGAGAGGTGAGGGTCATAGGTCAGCTGGCATCAGAGAGGAGAGGTTCATCGGTCAGCTGGCATCAGAGAGGAGAGGGTGATAGGTCAGCTGGCATCAGAGAGGAGAGGTTCATAGGTCAGCTGGCATCAGAGAGGAGAGGGTGATAGGTCAGCTGGCATCAGAGAGGAGAGGTTCATATGTCAGCTGGCATCAGAGAGGAGAGGTTCATAGGTCAGCTGTCATCAGATAGGTGAGGTTCAGCTGGCATCAGAGAAGAGAGGTTCATCGGTCAGCTGGCATCAGAGAGGAGAGGTTCATAGGTCAGCTGGCATCAGAGAGGAGAGGGTCATTGGTCAGCTGGCATCAGAGAGGAGAGGTTCATTGGTCAGCTGGCATCAGAGAGGAGAGGGTCATAGGTCAGCTGGCATCAGAGAGGAGAGGGTCATAGGTCAGCTGGCATCAGAGAGGAGAGGTTCATAGGTCAGCTGGCATCAGAGAGGTGAGGGTCATATGTCAGCTGGCATCAGAGAGGAGAGGTTCATCGGTCAGCTGGCATCAGAGAAGAGAGGGTCATAGGTCAGCTGGCATCAGAGAGGAGAGGTTCATAGGTCAGCTGGCATCAGAGAGGAGAGGGTCATAGGTCAGCTGGCATCAGAGAGGAGAGGGTCATAGGTCAGCTGGCATCAGAGAGGAGTTGGTCATAGGTCAGCTGGCATCAGAGAGGAGAGGTTCATATGTCAGCTGACATCATAGAGGAGAGGTTCATAGGTCAGCTGGCATCAGAGAGGAGACGGTCATATGTCAGCTGGCATCACATCTGACCCCTGATGTGTTATTTAGTGATAGCTTTTACTCTTTCTTTCAAGGGCCCTATTCACAAGCGCCTGGAGTAGTAGTGTGGGGTTGAGTTTTGCCTTTCAAGTCATAATATATGAGAAGGTGGACCTGATCCGAGATCAGCACTCCTAGACTGAATGAGGGTCACATCTATCCACATCGATGGAACAGTAGTGGAGAGGGTAGCAAGTTTTAAGTTCCTCGGCATACACATCACAGACAAACTGAATTGGTCCACTCACACAGACAGCATCGTGAAGAAGGCGCAGCAGCGCCTCTTCAACCTCAGGAGGCTGAAGAAATTCGGCTTGTCACCAAAAGCACTCACAAACTTCTACAGATGCACAATCGAGAGCATCCTGGCGGGCTGTATCACCGCCTGGTATGGCAACTGCACCACCCTCAACCGTAAGGCTCTCCAGAGGGTAGTGAGGTCTGCACAACGCATCACCGGGGGCAAACTACCTGCCCTCCAGGACACCTACACCACCCCATGTCACAGGAAGGCCATAAAGATCATCAAGGACATCAACCACCCGAGCCACTGCCTGTTCACCCCGCTATCATCCAGAAGGCGAGGTCAGTACAGGTGCATCAAAGCTGGGACCGAGAGACTGAAAAACAGCTTCTATCTCAAGGCCATCAGACTGTTAAACAGCCACCACTAACACTGAGTGGCTGCTGCCAACACACTGACACTGACTCAACTCCAGCCACTTTAATAATGGGAATTGATGGGAAATGATGTAAATATATCACTAGCCACTTTAAACAATGCTACCTTAAATAATGTTACTTACCCTACATTATTCATCTCATATGCATACGTATATACTGTACTCTATATCATCGACTGTATCCTTATGTAATACATGTATCACTAGCCACTTTAAACTATGCCACTTTGTTTACATACTCATCTCATTTGTACATACTGTACTCCATCTCTGAAATTTGTGGTTAACCATGTCTGCTCTCTGCCTCTCCTCTGTTCTGCTTTCTGTCTCTCCTCTGTTCTGCTCTCTGTCTCTCCTCTGTTCTGCTCTCTGTCTCTCCTCTATTCTGCTCTCTGTCTCTAATAGCCTCTGTTCTGCTCTCTGTCTCTCCTAGCCTCTGTTCTGCTCTCTGTCTCTAATAGCCTCTGTTCTGCTCTCTGTCTCTCCTAGCCTCTGTTCTGCTCTCTGTCTCTCCTAGCCTCAGTTCGGATCTCCGTCTCTCCTAGCCTCTCTTCTGATCTCTGTCTCTCCTAGTCTCTGTTCTGCTCTCTGTCTCTCCTAGCCTCTTTTCTGCTCTGTCTCTCCTAGTCTCTGTTCTGCTCTCTGTCTCTCCTAGCCTCTGTTCTGCCCTCTGTCTCTCCTAGCCTCTGTTCTGCTCTCTGTCTCTCCTAGCCTCTCTTCTGCTCTGTCTCTCCTAGTCTCTGTTCTGCTCTCTGTCTCTCCTAGCCTCTGTTCTGATCTCCGTCTCTCCTAGCCTCTGTTCTGATCTCCGTCTCTCCTAGCCTCTGTTCTGTTCTCTGTCTCTCCTAGCCTCTGTTCTGCTCTCTGTCTCTCCTAGCCTCTGTTCGGATCTCTGTCTCTCCTAGCCTCTGTTCTGATCTCTGTCTCTCCTAGCCTCTTTTCTTATCTCTGTCTCTCCTAGCCTCTGTTCTGCCCTCTGTCTCTCCTAGCCTCTGTTCTGCTCTCTGTCTCTCCTAGCCTCTGTTCTGCTCTCTGTCTCTCCTAGCCTCTCTTCTGCTCTGTCTCTTCCAGCCTCTCTTCTGCTCTCTGTCTCTCATAGCCTCTGTTCTGCTCTCTGTCTCTCCTAGCCTCTGTTCGGAACTCCGACTCTCCTAGCCTCTGTTCTGATCTCTGTCTCTCCTAGCCTCTATTCTGTTCTCTGTCTCTCCTAGTCTCTGTTCTGCCCTCTGTCTCTCCTAGCCTCTGTTCTGCTCTCTGTCTCTCCTAGCCTCTGTTCTGCTCTATGTCTCTCCTAGCCTCTCTTCTGCTCTGTCTCTTCCAGCCTCTGTTCTGCTCTCTGTCTCTCATAGCCTCTGTTCTGCTCTCTGTCTCTCCTAGCCTCTGTTCGGATCTCCGACTCTCCTAGCCTCTGTTCTGCGCTCTGTCTCTCCTAGCCTCTATTCTGTTCTCTGTCTCTCCTAGCCTCTGTTCTGATCTCTGTCTCTCCTAGCCTCTATTCTGTTCTCTGTCTCTCCTAGCCTCTGTTCTGATCTCTGTCTCTCCTAGCCTCTGTTCTGATCTCTGTTTCTCCTAACCTCTGTTCTGTTCTCTGTCTCTCCTAGCCTCTGTTCTGTTCTCTGTCTCTCCTAGTCTCGGTTCTGTTCTCTGTCTCTCCTAGCCTCTGTTCTGTTCTCTGTCTCTCCTAGCCTCTGTTCTGTTCTCTGTCTCTCCTAGCCTCTGTTCTGCTCCCTGTCTCTCCTAGTCTCTGTTCTGTTTACTGTGATTGGTTACTGTGTCTGGTTACTGTGTCTGGTTACTGTGATTGGTTACTGTGATTGGTAACTGTGTCTGGTTACTGTGTCTGGTTACTGTGATTGGTTACTGTGACTGGTTTCTGTGATTGGTTACTGTGACTGGTTACTGTGTCTGGTTACTGTGTCTGGTTACTGTGTCTGGTTACTGTGATTGGTTACTGTGTCTGGTTACTGTGATTGGTTACTGTGTCTGGTTACTTTGTCTGGTTTCTGTGATTGGTTACTGTGTCTGGTTACTGTGATTGGTTACTGTGACTGGTTACTGTGTCTGGTTACTGTGTCTGGTTACTGTGATTGGTTACTGTGTCTGGTTACTGTGATTGGTTACTGTGTCTGGTTACTGTGATTGGTTACTGTGATTGGTTACTGTGATTTACTGTGATTGGTTACTGTGTCTGGTTACTGTGTCTGGTTACTGTGATTGGTTACTGTGACTGGTTACTGTGTCTGGTTACTGTGTCTGGTTACTGTGATTGGTTACTGTGTCTGGTTACTGTGATTGGTTACTGTGTCTGGTTACTGTGATTGGTTACTGTGATTGGTTACTGTGATTTACTGTGATTGGTTACTGTGATTGGTTACTGTGTCTGGTTACTGTGTCTGGTTACTGTGTCTGGTTACTGTGTCTGTATACTGTGATTGGTTACTGTGATTGGTTACTGTGATTGGTTACTGTGATTGGTTACTGTGACTGGTTAATGTGATTGGTTACTGTGTCTGGTTACTGTGTCTGGTTACTGTGACTGGTTACTGTGTCTGGTTACTGTGATTGGTTACTGTGATTTACTTTGTCTGGTTACTGTGACTGGTTACTGTGTCTGGTTGATGTGATTGGTTACTGTGATTTACTGTGATTGGTTACTGTGATTGGTTACTGTGATTTACTGTGATTGGTTACTGTGTCTGGTTACTGTGATTGGTTACTGTGTCTGGTTACTGTGATTGGTTACTGTGATTTACTGTGTCTGGTTACTGTGTCTGGTTACTGTGTCTGGTTACTGTGATTGGTTACTGTGTCTGGTTACTGTGATTGGTTACTGTGATTGGTTACTGTGTCTGGTTACTGTGATTGGTTACTGTGGCTGGTTACTGTGTCTGTTTACTGTGTCTGGTTACTGTGATTGGTTACTGTGTCTGGTTACTGTGTCTGGTTACTGTGTCTGTTTACTGTGATTGGTTACTGTGATTGGTTACTGTGATTGGTTACTGTGATTGGTTACTGTGACTGGTTAATGTGATTGGTTACTGTGTCTGGTTACTGTGTCTGGTTACTGTGACAGGTTACTGTGTCTGGTTACTGTGATTGGTTACTGTGATTTACTTTGTCTGGTTACTTTGACTGGTTACTGTGTCTGGTTGATGTGATTGGTTACTGTGATTTACTGTGATTGGTTACTGTGATTGGTTACTGTGATTTACTGTGATTGGTTACTCTGTCTGGTTACTGTGATTGGTTACTGTGTCTGGTTACTGTGATTGGTTACTGTGATTTACTGTGATTGGTTACTGTGGCTGTTTACTGTGTCTGGTTACTGTGATTGGTTACTGTGTCTGGTTACTGTGATTAGTTACTGTGTCTGGTTACTGTGATTGGTTACTGTGTCTGGTTACTGTGATTGGTTACTGTGTCTGGTTACTGTGATTGGTTACTGTGACTGGTTACTGTGTCTGGTTACTGTGTCTGGTTACTGTGATTGGTTACTGTGTCTGGTTACTGTGATTGGTTACTGTGTCTGGTTACTGTGATTGGTTACTGTGATTGGTTACTGTGATTTACTGTGATTGGTTACTGTGTCTGGTTACTGTGATTGGTTACTGTGTCTGGTTACTGTGATTGGTTACTGTGTCTGGTTACTGTGATTGGTTACTGTGTCTGGTTACTGTGATTGGTTACTGTGATTGGTTACTGTGTCTGGTTACTGTGTCTGGTTACTGTGATTGGTTACTGTGTCTGGTTACTGTGTCTGGTTACTGTGATTGGTTACTGTGACTGGTTACTGTGTCTGGTTACTGTGTCTGGTTTCTGTGATTGGTTACTGTGTCTGGTTACTGTGATTAGTTACTGTGTCTGGTTACTGTGTCTGGTTACTGTGATTGGTTACTGTGATTGGTTACTGTGATTTACTGTGATTGGTTACTGTGTCTGGTTACTGTGATTGGTTACTGTGTCTGGTTACTGTGATTGGTTACTGTGTCTGGTTACTGTGATTGGTTACTGTGTCTGGTTACTGTGATTGGTTACTGTGATTGGTTACTGTGTCTGGTTACTGTGTCTGGTTACTGTGATTGGTTACTGTGTCTGGTTACTGTGTCTGGTTACTGTGATTGGTTAGTGTGACTGGTTACTGTGTCTGGTTACTGTGTCTGGTTTCTGTGATTGGTTACTGTGTCTGGTTACTGTGATTAGTTACTGTGTCTGGTTACTGTGATTGGTTACTGTGTCTGGTTACTGTGATTGGTTACTGTGTCTGGTTACTGTGATTGGTTACTGTGTTTGGTTACTGTGTCTGGTTACTGTGTCTGGTTACTGTGTCTGGTTACTGTGTCTGCTTACTGTGATTGGTTACTGTGTCTGGTTACTGTGATTGGTTACTGTGTCTGGTTACTGTGATTGGTTACTGTGTCTGGTTACTGTGATTGGTTACTGTGTCTGGTTTCTGTGATTGGTTACTGTGACTGGTTACTGTTTCTGGTTACTGTGACTGGTTACTGTGTCTGCTTACTGTGATTGGTTACTGTGTCTGGTTACTGTGATTGGTTACTGTGTCTGGTTACTGTGATTGGTTACTGTGTCTGGTTACTGTGATTGGTTACTGTGACTGGTTACTGTGTCTGGTTACTGTGTCTGGTTACTGTGATTGGTTACTGTGTCTGGTTACTGTGATTGGTTACTGTGTCTGGTTACTGTGATTGGTTACTGTGATTGGTTACTGTGATTTACTGTGATTGGTTACTGTGTCTGGTTACTGTGATTGGTTACTGTGCCTGGTTACTGTGATTGGTTACTGTGTCTGGTTACTGTGATTGGTTACTGTGTCTGGTTACTGTGATTGGTTACTGTGATTGGTTACTGTGTCTGATTACTGTGTCTGGTTACTGTGATTGGTTACTGTGTCTGGTTACTGTGTCTGGTTACTGTGATTGGTTACTGTGACTGGTTACTGTGTCTGGTTACTGTGTCTGGTTTCTGTGATTGGTTACTGTGTCTGGTTACTGTGATTAGTTACTGTGTCTGGTTACTGTGATTGGTTACTGTGTCTGGTTACTGTGATTGGTTACTGTGTCTGGTTACTGTGATTGGTTACTGTGATTGGTTACTGTGTCTGGTTACTGTGATTGGTTACTGTGTCTGGTTACTGTGATTGGTTACTGTGTCTGGTTACTGTGATTGGTTACTGTGTCTGGTTACTGTGATTGGTTACTGTGTCTGGTTACTGTGATTGGTTACTGTGATTGGTTACTGTGTCTGGTTACTGTGTCTGGTTACTGTGATTGGTTACTGTGTCTGGTTACTGTGTCTGGTTACTGTGATTGGTTAGTGTGACTGGTTACTGTGTCTGGTTACTGTGTCTGGTTTCTGTGATTGGTTACTGTGTCTGGTTACTGTGATTAGTTACTGTGTCTGGTTACTGTGATTGGTTACTGTGTCTGGTTACTGTGATTGGTTACTGTGTCTGGTTACTGTGATTGGTTACTGTGATTGGTTACTGTGTCTGGTTACTGTGTCTGGTTACTGTGTCTGGTTACTGTGTCTGCTTACTGTGATTGGTTACTGTGTCTGGTTACTGTGATTGGTTACTGTGTCTGGTTACTGTGATTGGTTACTGTGTCTGGTTACTGTGATTGGTTACTGTGTCTGGTTTCTGTGATTGGTTACTGTGACTGGTTACTGTTTCTGGTTACTGTGACTGGTTACTGTGTCTGCTTACTGTGATTGGTTACTGTGTCTGGTTACTGTGATTGGTTACTGTGTCTGGTTACTGTGATTGGTTACTGTGTCTGGTTACTGTGATTGGTTACTGTGACTGGTTACTGTGTCTGGTTACTGTGTCTGGTTACTGTGATTGGTTACTGTGTCTGGTTACTGTGATTGGTTACTGTGTCTGGTTACTGTGATTGGTTACTGTGATTGGTTACTGTGATTTACTGTGATTGGTTACTGTGTCTGGTTACTGTGATTGGTTACTGTGTCTGGTTACTGTGATTGGTTACTGTGTCTGGTTACTGTGATTGGTTACTGTGTCTGGTTACTGTGATTGGTTACTGTGATTGGTTACTGTGTCTGGTTACTGTGTCTGGTTACTGTGATTGGTTACTGTGTCTGGTTACTGTGTCTGGTTACTGTGATTGGTTACTGTGACTGGTTACTGTGTCTGGTTACTGTGTCTGGTTTCTGTGATTGGTTACTGTGTCTGGTTACTGTGATTAGTTACTGTGTCTGGTTACTGTGATTGGTTACTGTGTCTGGTTACTGTGATTGGTTACTGTGTCTGGTTACTGTGATTGGTTACTGTGATTGGTTACTGTGTCTGGTTACTGTGTCTGGTTACTGTGATTGGTTACTGTGGCTGGTTACTGTGTCTGGTTACTGTGATTGGTTACTGTGTCTGGTTACTGTGATTAGTTACTGTGTCTGGTTACTGTGATTGGTTATTGTGATTGGTTACTGTGATTTACTGTGATTGGTTACTGTGATTGGTTACTGTGATTGGTTACTGTGTCTGATTTTTCTTTTTTTATTTTTTTTTTTTGATTTACTGTGATTGGTTACTGTGATTGGTTACTGTGATCGGTTACTTTGTCTGGTTTCTGTGATTGGTTACTGTGACTGGTTACTGTGTCTGGTTACTGTGACTGGTTACTGTGTCTGCTTACTGTGATTGGTTACTGTGTCTGGTTACTGTGATTGGTTACTGTGTCATGTTACTGTGATTGGTTACTGTGTCTGGTTACTGTGATTGGTTACTGTGTCTGGTTACTGTGATTGGTTACTGTGTCTGGTTACTGTGATTGGTTACTGTGTCTGGTTACTGTGATTGGTTACTGTGATTGGTTACTGTGATTTACTGTGATTGGTTACTGTGTCTGGTTACTGTGATTGGTTACTGTGTCTGGTTAATGTGATTGGTTACTGTGTCTGGTTACTGTGAGTGGTTACTGTGTCTGGTTACTGTGATTGGTTACTGTGATTGGTTACTGTGTCTGGTTACTGTGTCTGGTTACTGTGATTGGTTACTGTGACTGGTTACTGTGTCTGGTTACTGTGTCTGGTTACTGTGATTGGTTACTGTGTCTGGTTACTGTGATTGGTTACTGTGTCTGGTTACTGTGATTGGTTACTGTGTCTGGTTACTGTGATTGGTTACTGTGTCTGGTTACTGTGATTGGTTTCTGTGATTGGTTACTGTGTCTGGTTACTGTGTCTGGTTACTGTGATTGGTTACTGTGACTGGTTACTGTGTCTGGTTACTGTGTCTGGTTACTGTGATTTACTGTGATTGGTTACTGTGTCTGGTTACTGTGATTGGTTACTGTGTCTGGTTACTGTGATTGGTTACTGTGATTTACTGTGATTGGTTACTGTGTCTGTTTACTGTGTCTGGTTACTGTGATTGGTTACTGTGTCTGGTTACTGTGATTAGTTACTGTGTCTGGTTACTGTGTCTGGTTACTGTGTCTGGTTACTGTGATTGGTTACTGTGTCTGGTTACTGTGATTGGTTACTGTGATTGGTTACTGTGTCTGGTTACTGTGATTGGTTACTGTGGCTGGTTACTGTGTCTGTTTACTGTGTCTGGTTACTGTGATTGGTTACTGTGTCTGGTTACTGTGACTAGTTACTGTGTCTGGTTACTGTGATTGGTTACTGTGATTGCTTACTGTGATTTACTGTGATTGGTTACTGTGATTGGTTACTGTGATTGGTTACTGTGTCTGGTTACTGTGATTGGTTACTGTGTCTGGTTACTTTGTCTGGTTTCTGTGATTGGTTACTGTGACTGGTTACTGTGTCTGGTTACTGTGATTGGTTACTGTGATTGGTTACTGTGATTTACTGTGATTGGTTACTGTGATTGGTTACTGTGATTGGTTACTGTGTCTGGTTACTGTGATTGGTTACTGTGTCTGGTTACTTTGTCTGGTTTCTGTGATTGGTTACTGTGACTGGTTACTGTGTCTGGTTACTGTGATTGGTTACTGTGTCTGGTTACTGTGATTGGTTACTGTGATTGGTTACTGTGTCTGGTTACTGTGTCTGGTTACTGTGATTGGTTACTGTGTCTGGTTACTGTGTCTGGTTACTGTGATTGGTTACTGTGACTGGTTACTGTGTCTGGTTACTGTGTCTGGTTTCTGTGATTGGTTACTGTGTCTGGTTACTGTGATTAGTTACTGTGTCTGGTTACTGTGATTGGTTACTGTGTCTGGTTACTGTGATTGGTTACTGTGTCTGGTTACTGTGATTGGTTACTGTGATTGGTTACTGTGTCTGGTTACTGTGTCTGGTTACTGTGATTGGTTACTGTGGCTGGTTACTGTGTCTGGTTACTGTGTCTGGTTACTGTGATTGGTTACTGTGTCTGGTTACTGTGATTAGTTACTGTGTCTGGTTACTGTGATTGGTTACTGTGATTGGTTACTGTGATTTATTGTGATTGGTTACTGTGATTGGTTACTGTGATTGGTTACTGTGTCTGGTTACTGTGATTGGTTACTGTGTCTGGTTACTGTGATTTACTGTGATTGGTTACTGTGATTGGTTACTGTGATCGGTTACTTTGTCTGGTTTCTGTGATAGGTTACTGTGACTGGTTACTGTGTCTGGTTACTGTGACTGGTTACTGTGTCTGCTTACTGTGATTGGTTACTGTGTCTGGTTACTGTGATTGGTTACTGTGTCTGGTTACTGTGATTGGTTACTGTGACTGGTTACTGTGTCTGCTTACTGTGATTGGTTACTGTGTCTGGTTACTGTGATTGGTTACTGTGTCTGGTTACTGTGATTGGTTACTGTGTCTGGTTACTGTGATTGGTTACTGTGTCTGGTTACTGTGATTGGTTACTGTGTCTGGTTACTGTGATTGGTTACTGTGTCTGGTTACTGTGATTGGTTACTGTGATTGGTTACTGTGTCTGGTTACTGTGTCTGGTTACTGTGATTGGTTACTGTGACTGGTTACTGTGTCTGGTTACTGTGTCTGGTTACTGTGATTGGTTACTGTGTCTGGTTACTGTGATTGGTTACTGTGTCTGGTTACTGTGATTGGTTACTGTGTCTGGTTACTGTGATTGGTTACTGTGTCTGGTTACTGTGATTGGTTTCTGTGATTGGTTACTGTGTCTGGTTACTGTGTCTGGTTACTGTGATTGGTTACTGTGACTGGTTACTGTGTCTGGTTACTGTGTCTGGTTACTGTGATTTACTGTGATTGGTTACTGTGTCTGGTTACTGTGATTGGTTACTGTGTCTGGTTACTGTGATTGGTTACTGTGATTTACTGTGATTGGTTACTGTGTCTGTTTACTGTGTCTGGTTACTGTGATTGGTTACTGTGTCTGGTTACTGTGATTAGTTACTGTGTCTGGTTACTGTGTCTGGTTACTGTGTCTGGTTACTGTGATTGGTTACTGCGTCTGGTTACTGTGATTGGTTACTGTGATTGGTTACTGTGTCTGGTTACTGTGATTGGTTACTGTGTCTGGTTACTGTGATTGGTTACTGTGTCTGGTTACTGTGATTAGTTACTGTGTCTGGTTACTGTGATTGGTTACTGTGTCTGGTTACTGTGATTGGTTACTGTGTCTGGTTACTGTGATTGGTTACTGTGATTGGTTACTGTGTCTGGTTACTGTGTCTGGTTACTGTGTCTGGTTACTGTGATTGGTTACTGTGTCTGGTTACTTTGTCTGGTTTCTGTGATTGGTTACTGTGACTGGTTACTGTGTCTGGTTACTGTGATTGGTTACTGTGATTGGTTACTGTGATTTACTGTGATTGGTTACTGTGATTGGTTACTGTGATTGGTTACTGTGTCTGGTTACTGTGATTGGTTACTGTGTCTGGTTACTTTGTCTGGTTTCTGTGATTGGTTACTGTGACTGGTTACTGTGTCTGGTTACTGTGATTGGTTACTGTGTCTGGTTACTGTGATTGGTTACTGTGATTGGTTACTGTGTCTGGTTACTGTGTCTGGTTACTGTGATTGGTTACTGTGTCTGGTTACTGTGTCTGGTTACTGTGATTGGTTACTGTGACTGGTTACTGTGTCTGGTTACTGTGTCTGGTTTCTGTGATTGGTTACTGTGTCTGGTTACTGTGATTAGTTACTGTGTCTGGTTACTGTGATTGGTTACTGTGTCTGGTTACTGTGATTGGTTACTGTGTCTGGTTACTGTGATTGGTTACTGTGATTGGTTACTGTGTCTGGTTACTGTGTCTGGTTACTGTGATTGGTTACTGTGGCTGGTTACTGTGTCTGGTTACTGTGTCTGGTTACTGTGATTGGTTACTGTGTCTGGTTACTGTGATTAGTTACTGTGTCTGGTTACTGTGATTGGTTACTGTGATTGGTTACTGTGATTTACTGTGATTGGTTACTGTGATTGGTTACTGTGATTGGTTACTGTGTCTGGTTACTGTGATTGGTTACTGTGTCTGGTTACTGTGATTTACTGTGATTGGTTACTGTGATTGGTTACTGTGATCGGTTACTTTGTCTGGTTTCTGTGATTGGTTACTGTGACTGGTTACTGTGTCTGGTTACTGTGACTGGTTACTGTGTCTGCTTACTGTGATTGGTTACTGTGTCTGGTTACTGTGATTGGTTACTGTGTCTGGTTACTGTGATTGGTTACTGTGTCTGGTTACTGTGATTGGTTACTGTGTCTGGTTACTGTGATTGGTTACTGTGTCTGGTTACTGTGATTGGTTACTGTGTCTGGTTACTGTGATTGGTTACTGTGATTGGTTACTGTGATTTACTGTGATTGGTTACTGTGTCTGGTTACTGTGTCTGGTTACTGTGTCTGGTTACTGTGATTGGTTGGTTACTGTGACTGGTTACTGTGTCTGGTTACTGTGTCTGGTTACTGTGATTGGTTACTGTGTCTGGTTACTGTGATTGGTTACTGTGTCTGGTTACTGTGATTGGTTACTGTGTCTGGTTACTGTGATTGGTTACTGTGTCTGGTTACTGTGATTGGTTTCTGTGATTGGTTACTGTGTCTGGTTACTGTGTCTGGTTACTGTGATTGGTTACTGTGACTGGTTACTGTGTCTGGTTACTGTGTCTGGTTACTGTGATTTACTGTGATTGGTTACTGTGTCTGGTTACTGTGATTGGTTACTGTGTCTGGTTACTGTGATTGGTTACTGTGATTTACTGTGATTGGTTACTGTGTCTGTTTACTGTGATTGGTTACTGTGTCTGTTTACTGTGTCTGGTTACTGTGATTGGTTACTGTGTCTGGTTACTGTGATTAGTTACTGTGTCTGGTTACTGTGTCTGGTTACTGTGTCTGGTTACTGTGATTGGTTACTGTGTCTGGTTACTGTGATTGGTTACTGTGATTGGTTACTGTGTCTGGTTACTGTGATTGGTTACTGTGGCTGGTTACTGTGTCTGTTTACTGTGTCTGGTTATTGTGATTGGTTACTGTGTCTGGTTACTGTGACTAGTTACTGTGTCTGGTTACTGTGATTGGTTACTGTGATTGCTTACTGTGATTTACTGTGATTGGTTACTGTGATTGGTTACTGTGATTGGTTACTGTGTCTGGTTACTTTGTCTGGTTTCTGTGATTGGTTACTGTGACTGGTTACTGTGTCTGGTTACTGTGATTGGTTACTGTGATTGGTTACTGTGATTTACTGTGATTGGTTACTGTGATTGGTTACTGTGATTGGTTACTGTGTCTGGTTACTGTGATTGGTTACTGTGTCTGGTTACTTTGTCTGGTTTCTGTGATTGGTTACTGTGACTGGTTACTGTGTCTGGTTACTGTGATTGGTTACTGTGTCTGGTTACTGTGATTGGTTACTGTGATTGGTTACTGTGTCTGGTTACTGTGTCTGGTTACTGTGATTGGTTACTGTGTCTGGTTACTGTGTCTGGTTACTGTGATTGGTTACTGTGACTGGTTACTGTGTCTGGTTACTGTGTCTGGTTTCTGTGATTGGTTACTGTGACTGGTTACTGTGTCTGGTTACTGTGTCTGGTTACTGTGATTTACTGTGATTGGTTACTGTGTCTGGTTACTGTGATTGGTTACTGTGTCTGGTTACTGTGATTGGTTACTGTGATTTACTGTGATTGGTTACTGTGTCTGTTTACTGTGATTGGTTACTGTGTCTGTTTACTGTGTCTGGTTACTGTGATTGGTTACTGTGTCTGGTTACTGTGATTAGTTACTGTGTCTGGTTACTGTGTCTGGTTACTGTGTCTGGTTACTGTGATTGTTTACTGTGTCTGGTTACTGTGATTGGTTACTGTGATTGGTTACTGTGTCTGGTTACTGTGATTGGTTACTGTGGCTGGTTACTGTGTCTGTTTACTGTGTCTGGTTACTGTGATTGGTTACTGTGTCTGGTTACTGTGACTAGTTACTGTGTCTGGTTACTGTGATTGGTTACTGTGATTGCTTACTGTGATTTACTGTGATTGGTTACTGTGATTGGTTACTGTGATTGGTTACTGTGTCTGGTTACTGTGATTGGTTACTGTGTCTGGTTACTTTGTCTGGTTTCTGTGATTGGTTACTGTGACTGGTTACTGTGTCTGGTTACTGTGATTGGTTACTGTGATTGGTTACTGTGATTTACTGTGATTGGTTACTGTGATTGGTTACTGTGATTGGTTACTGTGTCTGGTTACTGTGATTGGTTACTGTGTCTGGTTACTTTGTCTGGTTTCTGTGATTGGTTACTGTAACTGGTTACTGTGTCTGGTTACTGTGATTGGTTACTGTGTCTGGTTACTGTGATTGGTTACTGTGATTGGTTACTGTGTCTGGTTACTGTGTCTGGTTACTGTGATTGGTTACTGTGTCTGGTTACTGTGTCTGGTTACTGTGATTGGTTACTGTGACTGGTTACTGTGTCTGGTTACTGTGTCTGGTTTCTGTGATTGGTTACTGTGTCTGGTTACTGTGATTAGTTACTGTGTCTGGTTACTGTGATTGGTTACTGTGTCTGGTTACTGTGATTGGTTACTGTGTCTGGTTACTGTGATTGGTTACTGTGATTGGTTACTGTGTCTGGTTACTGTGTCTGGTTACTGTGATTGGTTACTGTGGCTGGTTACTGTGTCTGGTTACTGTGTCTGGTTACTGTGATTGGTTACTGTGTCTGGTTACTGTGATTAGTTACTGTGTCTGGTTACTGTGATTGGTTACTGTGATTGGTTACTGTGATTTACTGTGATTGGTTACTGTGCTTGGTTACTGTGATTGGTTACTGTGTCTGGTTACTGTGATTGGTTACTGTGTCTGGTTACTGTGATTTACTGTGATTGGTTACTGTGATTGGTTACTGTGATCGGTTACTTTGTCTGGTTTCTGTGATTGGTTACTGTGACTGGTTACTGTGTCTGGTTACTGTGACTGGTTACTGTGTCTGCTTACTGTGATTGGTTACTGTGTCTGGTTACTGTGATTGGTTACTGTGTCTGGTTACTGTGATTGGTTACTGTGTCTGGTTACTGTGATTGGTTACTGTGTCTGGTTACTGTGATTGGTTACTGTGACTGGTTACTGTGTCTGGTTACTGTGTCTGGTTACTGTGATTGGTTACTGTGTCTGGTTACTGTGATTGGTTACTGTGTCTGGTTACTGTGATTGGTTACTGTGATTGGTTACTGTGATTTACTGTGATTGGTTACTGTGTCTGGTTACTGTGATTGGTTACTGTGTCTGGTTACTGTGATTGGTTACTGTGTCTGGTTACTGTGATTGGTTACTGTGTCTGGTTACTGTGATTGGTTACTGTGATTGGTTACTGTGTCTGGTTACTGTGTCTGGTTACTGTGATTGGTTACTGTGACTGGTTACTGTGTCTGGTTACTGTGTCTGGTTACTGTGATTGGGTTCTGTGTCTGGTTACTGTGATTGGTTACTGTGTCTGGTTACTGTGATTGGTTACTGTGTCTGGTTACTGTGATTGGTTTCTGTGATTGGTTACTGTGTCTGGTTACTGTGTCTGGTTACTGTGATTGGTTACTGTGACTGGTTACTGTGTCTGGTTACTGTGTCTGGTTACTGTGATTGGTTACTCTGTCTGGTTACTGTGATTGGTTACTGTGATCGGTTACTTTGTCTGGTTTCTGTCATTGGTTACTGTGACTGGTTACTGTGTCTGGTTATTGAGACTGGTTACTGTGTCTGCTTACTGTGATTGGTTACTGTGTCTGGTTACTGTGATTGGTTACTGTGTCTGGTTACTTTGTCAATCACTGGTTACTGTTATTGGTTACTGTGATTTACTGTGATTGGTTACTGTGATTGGTTACTGTGATTGGTTACTGTGATTTACTGTGATTGGTTACTGTGTCTGGTTACTGTGATTGGTTACTGTGTCTGGTTACTGTGATTGGTTACTGTGATTGGTTACTGTGTCTGGTTACTGTGTCTGGTTACTGTGATTGGTTACTGTGACTGGTTACTGTGATTGGTTACTGTGTCTGGTTACTGTGTCTGGTTACTGTGATTGGTTACTGTGTCTGGTTACTGTGATTGGTTACTGTGTCTGGTTACTGTGTCTGGTTACTGTGATTGGTTACTGTGACTGGTTACTGTGATTGGTTACTGTGTCTGGTTACTGTGTCTGGTTACTGTGATTTACTGTGATTGGTTACTGTGTCTGGTTACTGTGATTGGTTACTGTGTCTGGTTAATGTGATTGGTTACTGTGTCTGGTTACTGTGATTGGTTACTGTGTCTGGTTACTGTGATTGGTTACTGTGATTGGTTACTGTGTCTGGTTACTGTGTCTGGTTACTGTGATTGGTTACTGTGACTGGTTACTGTGTCTGGTTACTGTGTCTGGTTACTGTGATTGGTTACTGTGTCTGGTTACTGTGATTGGTTACTGTGTCTGGTTACTGTGATTGGTTACTGTGTCTGGTTACTGTGATTGGTTACTGTGTCTGGTTACTGTGATTGGTTTCTGTGATTGGTTACTGTGTCTGGTTACTGTGTCTGGTTACTGTGATTGGTTACTGTGACTGGTTACTGTGTCTGGTTACTGTGTCTGGTTACTGTGATTTACTGTGATTGGTTACTGTGTCTGGTTACTGTGATTGGTTACTGTGTCTGGTTACTGTGATTGGTTACTGTGATTTACTGTGATTGGTTACTGTGTCTGTTTATTGTGTCTGGTTACTGTGATTGGTTACTGTGTCTGGTTACTGTGATTAGTTACTGTGTCTGGTTACTGTGTCTGGTTACTGTGTCTGGTTACTGTGATTGGTTACTGTGTCTGGTTACTGTGATTGGTTACTGTGATTGGTTACTGTGTCTGGTTACTGTGATTGGTTACTGTGTCTGGTTACTGTGATTGGTTACTGTGTCTGGTTACTGTGATTAGTTACTGTGTCTGGTTACTGTGATTGGTTACTGTGTCTGGTTACTGTGATTGGTTACTGTGTCTGGTTACTGTGATTGGTTACTGTGATTGGTTACTGTGTCTGGTTACTGTGTCTGGTTACTGTGTCTGGTTACTGTGATTGGTTACTGTGTCTGGTTACTTTGTCTGGTTTCTGTGATTGGTTACTGTGACTGGTTACTGTGTCTGGTTACTGTGATTGGTTACTGTGATTGGTTACTGTGATTTACTGTGATTGGTTACTGTGATTGGTTACTGTGATTGGTTACTGTGTCTGGTTACTGTGATTGGTTACTGTGTCTGGTTACTTTGTCTGGTTTCTGTGATTGGTTACTGTGACTGGTTACTGTGTCTGGTTACTGTGATTGGTTACTGTGTCTGGTTACTGTGATTGGTTACTGTGATTGGTTACTGTGTCTGGTTACTGTGTCTGGTTACTGTGATTGGTTACTGTGTCTGGTTACTGTGTCTGGTTACTGTGATTGGTTACTGTGACTGGTTACTGTGTCTGGTTACTGTGTCTGGTTTCTGTGATTGGTTACTGTGTCTGGTTACTGTGATTAGTTACTGTGTCTGGTTACTGTGATTGGTTACTGTGTCTGGTTAATGAGATTGGTTACTGTGTCTGGTTACTGTGATTGGTTACTGTGATTGGTTACTGTGTCTGGTTACTGTGTCTGGTTACTGTGATTGGTTACTGTGGCTGGTTACTGTGTCTGGTTACTGTGTCTGGTTACTGTGATTGGTTACTGTGTCTGGTTACTGTGATTAGTTACTGTGTCTGGTTACTGTGATTGGTTACTGTGATTGGTTACTGTGATTTACTGTGATTGGTTACTGTGATTGGTTACTGTGATTGGTTACTGTGTCTGGTTACTGTGATTGGTTACTGTGTCTGGTTACTGTGATTTACTGTGATTGGTTACTGTGATTGGTTACTGTGATCGGTTACTTTGTCTGGTTTCTGTGATTGGTTACTGTGACTGGTTACTGTGTCTGGTTACTGTGACTGGTTACTGTGTCTGCTTACTGTGATTTGTTACTGTGTCTGGTTACTGTGATTGGTTACTGTGTCTGGTTACTGTGATTGGTTACTGTGACTGGTTACTGTGTCTGCTTACTGTGATTGGTTACTGTGTCTGGTTACTGTGATTGGTTACTGTGTCTGGTTACTGTGATTGGTTACTGTGTCTGGTTACTGTGATTGGTTACTGTGTCTGGTTACTGTGATTGGTTACTGTGTCTGGTTACTGTGATTGGTTACTGTGTCTGGTTACTGTGATTGGTTACTGTGATTGGTTACTGTGATTTACTGTGATTGGTTACTGTGTCTGGTTACTGTGATTGGTTACTGTGTCTGGTTAATGTGATTGGTTACTGTGTCTGGTTACTGTGATTGGTTACTGTGTCTGGTTACTGTGATTGGTTACTGTGATTGGTTACTGTGTCTGGTTACTGTGTCTGGTTACTGTGATTGGTTACTGTGACTGGTTACTGTGTCTGGTTACTGTGTCTGGTTACTGTGATTGGTTACTGTGTCTGGTTACTGTGATTGGTTACTGTGTCTGGTTACTGTGATTGGTTACTGTGTCTGGTTACTGTGATTGGTTACTGTGTCTGGTTACTGTGATTGGTTTCTGTGATTGGTTACTGTGTCTGGTTACTGTGTCTGGTTACTGTGATTGGTTACTGTGACTGGTTACTGTGTCTGGTTACTGTGTCTGGTTACTGTGATTTACTGTGATTGGTTACTGTGTCTGGTTACTGTGATTGGTTACTGTGTCTGGTTACTGTGATTGGTTACTGTGATTTACTGTGATTGGTTACTGTGTCTGTTTACTGTGATTGGTTACTGTGTCTGTTTACTGTGTCTGGTTACTGTGATTGGTTACTGTGTCTGGTTACTGTGATTAGTTACTGTGTCTGGTTACTGTGTCTGGTTACTGTGTCTGGTTACTGTGATTGGTTACTGTGTCTGGTTACTGTGATTGGTTACTGTGATTGGTTACTGTGTCTGGTTACTGTGATTGGTTACTGTGTCTGGTTACTGTGATTGGTTACTGTGTCTGGTTACTTTGTCTGGTTTCTGTGATTGGTTACTGTGACTGGTTACTGTGTCTGGTTACTGTGATTGGTTACTGTGTCTGGTTACTGTGATTGGTTACTGTGATTGGTTACTGTGTCTGGTTACTGTGTCTGGTTACTGTGATTGGTTACTGTGTCTGGTTACTGTGTCTGGTTACTGTGATTGGTTACTGTGACTGGTTACTGTGTCTGGTTACTGTGTCTGGTTTCTGTGATTGGTTACTGTGATTTACTGTGATTGGTTACTGTGATTGGTTACTGTGATTGGTTACTGTGTCTGGTTACTGTGATTGGTTACTGTGTCTGGTTACTTTGTCTGGTTTCTGTGATTGGTTACTGTGACTGGTTACTGTGTCTGGTTACTGTGTCTGGTTACTGTGATTGGTTACTGTGTCTGGTTACTGTGATTGGTTACTGTGATTGGTTACTGTGTCTGGTTACTGTGATTGGTTACTGTGGCTGGTTACTGTGTCTGTTTACTGTGTCTGGTTACTGTGATTGGTTACTGTGTCTGGTTACTGTGACTAGTTACTGTGTCTGGTTACTGTGATTGGTTACTGTGATTGCTTACTGTGATTTACTGTGATTGGTTACTGTGATTGGTTACTGTGATTGGTTACTGTGTCTGGTTACTGTGATTGGTTACTGTGTCTGGTTACTTTGTCTGGTTTCTGTGATTGGTTACTGTGACTGGTTACTGTGTCTGGTTACTGTGATTGGTTACTGTGATTGGTTACTGTGATTTACTGTGATTGGTTACTGTGATTGGTTACTGTGATTGGTTACTGTGTCTGGTTACTGTGATTGGTTACTGTGTCTGGTTACTTTGTCTGGTTTCTGTGATTGGTTACTGTGACTGGTTACTGTGTCTGGTTACTGTGATTGGTTACTGTGTCTGGTTACTGTGATTGGTTACTGTGATTGGTTACTGTGTCTGGTTACTGTGTCTGGTTACTGTGATTGGTTACTGTGTCTGGTTACTGTGTCTGGTTACTGTGATTTACTGTGATTGGTTACTGTGTCTGGTTACTGTGATTGGTTACTGTGTCTGGTTACTGTGATTGGTTACTGTGATTTACTGTGATTGGTTACTGTGTCTGTTTACTGTGATTGGTTACTGTGTCTGTTTACTGTGTCTGGTTACTGTGATTGGTTACTGTGTCTGGTTACTGTGATTAGTTACTGTGTCTGGTTACTGTGTCTGGTTACTGTGTCTGGTTACTGTGATTGGTTACTGTGTCTGGTTACTGTGATTGGTTACTGTGATTGGTTACTGTGTCTGGTTACTGTGATTGGTTACTGTGGCTGGTTACTGTGTCTGTTTACTGTGTCTGGTTACTGTGATTGGTTACTGTGTCTGGTTACTGTGACTAGTTACTGTGTCTGGTTACTGTGATTGGTTACTGTGATTGCTTACTGTGATTTACTGTGATTGGTTACTGTGATTGGTTACTGTGATTGGTTACTGTGTCTGGTTACTGTGATTGGTTACTGTGTCTGGTTACTTTGTCTGGTTTCTGTGATTGGTTACTGTGACTGGTTACTGTGTCTGGTTACTGTGATTGGTTACTGTGATTGGTTACTGTGATTTACTGTGATTGGTTACTGTGATTGGTTACTGTGATTGGTTACTGTGTCTGGTTACTGTGATTGGTTACTGTGTCTGGTTACTTTGTCTGGTTTCTGTGATTGGTTACTGTGACTGGTTACTGTGTCTGGTTACTGTGATTGGTTACTGTGTCTGGTTACTGTGATTGGTTACTGTGATTGGTTACTGTGTCTGGTTACTGTGTCTGGTTACTGTGATTGGTTACTGTGTCTGGTTACTGTGTCTGGTTACTGTGATTGGTTACTGTGACTGGTTACTGTGTCTGGTTACTGTGTCTGGTTTCTGTGATTGATTACTGTGTCTGGTTACTGTGATTAGTTACTGTGTCTGGTTACTGTGATTGGTTACTGTGTCTGGTTACTGTGATTGGTTACTGTGTCTGGTTACTGTGATTGGTTACTGTGATTGGTTACTGTGTCTGGTTACTGTGTCTGGTTACTGTGATTGGTTACTGTGGCTGGTTACTGTGTCTGGTTACTGTGTCTGGTTACTGTGATTGGTTACTGTGTCTGGTTACTGTGATTAGTTACTGTGTCTGGTTACTGTGATTGGTTACTGTGATTGGTTACTGTGATTTACTGTGATTGGTTACTGTGATTGGTTACTGTGATTGGTTACTGTGTCTGGTTACTGTGATTGGTTACTGTGTCTGGTTACTGTGATTTACTGTGATTGGTTACTGTGATTGGTTACTGTGATCGGTTACTTTGTCTGGTTTCTGTGATTGGTTACTGTGACTGGTTACTGTGTCTGGTTACTGTGACTGGTTACTGTGTCTGCTTACTGTGATTGGTTACTGTGTCTGGTTACTGTGATTGGTTACTGTGTCTGGTTACTGTGATTGGTTACTGTGTCTGGTTACTGTGATTGGTTACTGTGTCTGGTTACTGTGATTGGTTACTGTGACTGGTTACTGTGTCTGGTTACTGTGTCTGGTTACTGTGATTGGTTACTGTGTCTGGTTACTGTGATTGGTTACTGTGTCTGGTTACTGTGATTGGTTACTGTGATTGGTTACTGTGATTTACTGTGATTGGTTACTGTGCCTGGTTACTGTGATTGGTTACTGTGTCTGGTTACTGTGATTGGTTACTGTGTCTGGTTACTGTGATTGGTTACTGTGTCTGGTTACTGTGATTGGTTACTGTGATTGGTTACTGTGTCTGGTTACTGTGTCTGGTTACTGTGATTGGTTACTGTGACTGGTTACTGTGTCTGGTTACTGTGTCTGGTTACTGTGATTGGGTTCTGTGTCTGGTTACTGTGATTGGTTACTGTGTCTGGTTACTGTGATTGGTTACTGTGTCTGGTTACTGTGATTGGTTTCTGTGATTGGTTACTGTGTCTGGTTACTGTGTCTGGTTACTGTGATTGGTTACTGTGACTGGTTACTGTGTCTGGTTACTGTGTCTGGTTACTGTGATTGGTTACTCTGTCTGGTTACTGTGATTGGTTACTGTGATCGGTTACTTTGTCTGGTTTCTGTCATTGGTTACTGTGACTGGTTACTGTGTCTGGTTATTGAGACTGGTTACTGTGTCTGCTTACTGTGATTGGTTACTGTGTCTGGTTACTGTGATTGGTTACTGTGTCTGGTTACTTTGTCAATCACTGGTTACTGTTATTGGTTACTGTGATTTACTGTGATTGGTTACTGTGATTGGTTACTGTGATTGGTTACTGTGATTTACTGTGATTGGTTACTGTGTCTGGTTACTGTGATTGGTTACTGTGTCTGGTTACTGTGATTGGTTACTGTGATTGGTTACTGTGTCTGGTTACTGTGTCTGGTTACTGTGATTGGTTACTGTGACTGGTTACTGTGATTGGTTACTGTGTCTGGTTACTGTGATTGGTTACTGTGTCTGGTTACTGTGATTGGTTACTGTGTCTGGTTACTGTGTCTGGTTACTGTGATTGGTTACTGTGACTGGTTACTGTGATTGGTTACTGTGTCTGGTTACTGTGTCTGGTTACTGTGATTTACTGTGATTGGTTACTGTGTCTGGTTACTGTGATTGGTTACTGTGTCTGGTTACTGTGATTGGTTACTGTGTCTGGTTACTGTGATTGGTTACTGTGATTGGTTACTGTGTCTGGTTACTGTGTCTGGTTACTGTGATTGGTTACTGTGACTGGTTACTGTGTCTGGTTACTGTGTCTGGTTACTGTGATTGGTTACTGTGTCTGGTTACTGTGATTGGTTACTGTGTCTGGTTACTGTGATTGGTTACTGTGTCTGGTTACTGTGATTGGTTACTGTGTCTGGTTACTGTGATTGGTTTCTGTGATTGGTTACTGTGTCTGGTTACTGTGTCTGGTTACTGTGATTGGTTACTGTGACTGGTTACTGTGTCTGGTTACTGTGTCTGGTTACTGTGATTTACTGTGATTGGTTACTGTGTCTGGTTACTGTGATTGGTTACTGTGTCTGGTTACTGTGATTGGTTACTGTGATTTACTGTGATTGGTTACTGTGTCTGTTTACTGTGTCTGGTTACTGTGATTGGTTACTGTGTCTAGTTACTGTGATTAGTTACTGTGTCTGGTTACTGTGTCTGGTTACTGTGTCTGGTTACTGTGATTGGTTACTGTGTCTGGTTACTGTGATTGGTTACTGTGATTGGTTACTGTGTCTGGTTACTGTGATTGGTTACTGTGTCTGGTTACTGTGATTGGTTACTGTGTCTGGTTACTGTGATTAGTTACTGTGTCTGGTTACTGTGATTGGTTACTGTGTCTGGTTACTGTGATTGGTTACTGTGTCTGGTTACTGTGATTGGTTACTGTGATTGGTTACTGTGTCTGGTTACTGTGTCTGGTTACTGTGTCTGGTTACTGTGATTGGTTACTGTGTCTGGTTACTTTGTCTGGTTTCTGTGATTGGTTACTGTGACTGGTTACTGTGTCTGGTTACTGTGATTGGTTACTGTGATTGGTTACTGTGATTTACTGTGATTGGTTACTGTGATTGGTTACTGTGATTGGTTACTGTGTCTGGTTACTGTGATTGGTTACTGTGTCTGGTTACTTTGTCTGGTTTCTGTGATTGGTTACTGTGACTGGTTACTGTGTCTGGTTACTGTGATTGGTTACTGTGTCTGGTTACTGTGATTGGTTACTGTGATTGGTTACTGTGTCTGGTTACTGTGTCTGGTTACTGTGATTGGTTACTGTGTCTGGTTACTGTGTCTGGTTACTGTGATTGGTTACTGTGACTGGTTACTGTGTCTGGTTACTGTGTCTGGTTTCTGTGATTGGTTACTGTGTCTGGTTACTGTGATTAGTTACTGTGTCTGGTTACTGTGATTGGTTACTGTGTCTGGTTAATGAGATTGGTTACTGTGTCTGGTTACTGTGATTGGTTACTGTGATTGGTTACTGTGTCTGGTTACTGTGTCTGGTTACTGTGATTGGTTACTGTGGCTGGTTACTGTGTCTGGTTACTGTGTCTGGTTACTGTGATTGGTTACTGTGTCTGGTTACTGTGATTAGTTACTGTGTCTGGTTACTGTGATTGGTTACTGTGATTGGTTACTGTGATTTACTGTGATTGGTTACTGTGATTGGTTACTGTGATTGGTTACTGTGTCTGGTTACTGTGATTGGTTACTGTGTCTGGTTACTGTGATTTACTGTGATTGGTTACTGTGATTGGTTACTGTGATCGGTTACTTTGTCTGGTTTCTGTGATTGGTTACTGTGACTGGTTACTGTGTCTGGTTACTGTGACTGGTTACTGTGTCTGCTTACTGTGATTGGTTACTGTGTCTGGTTACTGTGATTGGTTACTGTGTCTGGTTACTGTGATTGGTTACTGTGACTGGTTACTGTGTCTGCTTACTGTGATTGGTTACTGTGTCTGGTTACTGTGATTGGTTACTGTGTCTGGTTACTGTGATTGGTTACTGTGTCTGGTTACTGTGATTGGTTACTGTGTCTGGTTACTGTGATTGGTTACTGTGTCTGGTTACTGTGATTGGTTACTGTGATTGGTTACTGTGATTGGTTACTGTGATTTACTGTGATTGGTTACTGTGTCTGGTTACTGTGATTGGTTACTGTGTCTGGTTAATGTGATTGGTTACTGTGTCTGGTTACTGTGATTGGTTACTGTGTCTGGTTACTGTGATTGGTTACTGTGATTGGTTACTGTGTCTGGTTACTGTGTCTGGTTACTGTGATTGGTTACTGTGACTGGTTACTGTGTCTGGTTACTGTGTCTGGTTACTGTGATTGGTTACTGTGTCTGGTTACTGTGATTGGTTACTGTGTCTGGTTACTGTGATTGGTTACTGTGTCTGGTTACTGTGATTGGTTACTGTGTCTGGTTACTGTGATTGGTTTCTGTGATTGGTTACTGTGTCTGGTTACTGTGTCTGGTTACTGTGATTGGTTACTGTGACTGGTTACTGTGTCTGGTTACTGTGTCTGGTTACTGTGATTTACTGTGATTGGTTACTGTGTCTGGTTACTGTGATTGGTTACTGTGTCTGGTTACTGTGATTGGTTACTGTGATTTACTGTGATTGGTTACTGTGTCTGTTTACTGTGATTGGTTACTGTGTCTGTTTACTGTGTCTGGTTACTGTGATTGGTTACTGTGTCTGGTTACTGTGATTAGTTACTGTGTCTGGTTACTGTGTCTGGTTACTGTGTCTGGTTACTGTGATTGGTTACTGTGTCTGGTTACTGTGATTGGTTACTGTGATTGGTTACTGTGTCTGGTTACTGTGATTGGTTACTGTGGCTGGTTACTGTGTCTGTTTACTGTGTCTGGTTACTGTGATTGGTTACTGTGTCTGGTTACTGTGACTAGTTACTGTGTCTGGTTACTGTGATTGGTTACTGTGATTGCTTACTGTGATTTACTGTGATTGGTTACTGTGATTGGTTACTGTGATTGGTTACTGTGTCTGGTTACTGTGATTGGTTACTGTGTCTGGTTACTTTGTCTGGTTTCTGTGATTGGTTACTGTGACTGGTTACTGTGTCTGGTTACTGTGATTGGTTACTGTGATTGGTTACTGTGATTTACTGTGATTGGTTACTGTGATTGGTTACTGTGATTGGTTACTGTGTCTGGTTACTGTGATTGGTTACTGTGTCTGGTTACTTTGTCTGGTTTCTGTGATTGGTTACTGTGACTGGTTACTGTGTCTGGTTACTGTGATTGGTTACTGTGTCTGGTTACTGTGATTGGTTACTGTGATTGGTTACTGTGTCTGGTTACTGTGTCTGGTTACTGTGATTGGTTACTGTGTCTGGTTACTGTGTCTGGTTACTGTGATTGGTTACTGTGACTGGTTACTGTGTCTGGTTACTGTGTCTGGTTTCTGTGATTGGTTACTGTGTCTGGTTACTGTGATTAGTTACTGTGTCTGGTTACTGTGATTGGTTACTGTGTCTGGTTACTGTGATTGGTTACTGTGTCTGGTTACTGTGATTGGTTACTGTGATTGGTTACTGTGTCTGGTTACTGTGTCTGGTTACTGTGATTTGTTACTGTGGCTGGTTACTGTGTCTGGTTACTGTGTCTGGTTACTGTGATTGGTTACTGTGTCTGGTTACTGTGATTAGTTACTGTGTCTGGTTACTGTGATTGGTTACTGTGATTTACTGTGATTGGTTACTGTGATTGGTTACTGTGATTGGTTACTGTGTCTGGTTACTGTGATTGGTTACTGTGTCTGGTTACTGTGATTTACTGTGATTGGTTACTGTGATTGGTTACTGTGATCGGTTACTTTGTCTGGTTTCTGTGATTGGTTACTGTGACTGGTTACTGTGTCTGGTTACTGTGACTGGTTACTGTGTCTGCTTACTGTGATTGGTTACTGTGTCTGGTTACTGTGATTGGTTACTGTGTCTGGTTACTGTGATTGGTTACTGTGTCTGGTTACTGTGATTGGTTACTGTGTCTGGTTACTGTGATTGGTTACTGTGACTGGTTACTGTGTCTGGTTACTGTGTCTGGTTACTGTGATTGGTTACTGTGTCTGGTTACTGTGATTGGTTACTGTGTCTGGTTACTGTGATTGGTTACTGTGATTGGTTACTGTGATTTACTGTGATTGGTTACTGTGTCTGGTTACTGTGATTGGTTACTGTGTCTGGTTACTGTGATTGGTTACTGTGTCTGGTTACTGTGATTGGTTACTGTGTCTGGTTACTGTGATTGGTTACTGTGATTGGTTACTGTGTCTGGTTACTGTGTCTGGTTACTGTGATTGGTTACTGTGACTGGTTACTGTGTCTGGTTACTGTGTCTGGTTACTGTGATTGGGTTCTGTGTCTGGTTACTGTGATTGGTTACTGTGTCTGGTTACTGTGATTGGTTACTGTGTCTGGTTACTGTGATTGGTTTCTGTGATTGGTTACTGTGTCTGGTTACTGTGTCTGGTTACTGTGATTGGTTACTGTGACTGGTTACTGTGTCTGGTTACTGTGTCTGGTTACTGTGATTGGTTACTCTGTCTGGTTACTGTGATTGGTTACTGTGATCGGTTACTTTGTCTGGTTTCTGTCATTGGTTACTGTGACTGGTTACTGTGTCTGGTTATTGAGACTGGTTACTGTGTCTGCTTACTGTGATTGGTTACTGTGTCTGGTTACTGTGATTGGTTACTGTGTCTGGTTACTTTGTCAATCACTGGTTACTGTTATTGGTTACTGTGATTTACTGTGATTGGTTACTGTGATTGGTTACTGTGATTGGTTACTGTGATTTACTGTGATTGGTTACTGTGTCTGGTTACTGTGTCTGGTTACTGTGATTGGTTACTGTGATTGGTTACTGTGTCTGGTTACTGTGTCTGGTTACTGTGATTGGTTACTGTGACTGGTTACTGTGATTGGTTACTGTGTCTGGTTACTGTGTCTGGTTACTGTGATTGGTTACTGTGTCTGGTTACTGTGATTGGTTACTGTGTCTGGTTACTGTGTCTGGTTACTGTGATTGGTTACTGTGACTGGTTACTGTGATTGGTTACTGTGTCTGGTTACTGTGATTGGTTACTGTGTCTGGTTACTGTGTCTGGTTACTGTGATTGGTTACTGTGTCTGGTTACTGTGATTGGTTACTGTGTCTGGTTACTGTGTCTGGTTACTGTGATTGGTTACTGTGTCTGGTTACTGTGATTGGTTACTGTGTCTGGTTACTGTGTCTGGTTACTGTGATTGGTTACTGTGACTGGTTACTGTGTCTGGTTACTGTGTCTGGTTACTGTGATTGGTTACTGTGTCTGGTTACTGTGATTGGTTACTGTGTCTGGTTACTGTGATTGGTTACTGTGTCTGGTTACTGTGATTGGTTACTGTGATTGGTTACTGTGATTTACTGTGATTGGTTACTGTGTCTGGTTACTGTGATTGGCTACTGTGATTGGTTACTGTGTCTGGTTACTGTGATTGGTTACTGTGTCTGGTTACTGTGATTGGTTACTGTTTCTGGTTACTGTGATTGGTTACTGTGATTTACTGCGATTGGTTACTGTGATTGGTTACTGTGTCTGGTTACTGTGATTGGTTACTGTGTCTGGTTACTGTGGTTTACTGTGATTGGTTACTGTGATTGGTTACTGTGATTGGTTACTGTGATTGGTTACTGTGACTGGTTACTGTGACTGGTTACTGTGTCTGGTTACTGTGATTGGTTACTGTGATTTACTGTGATTGGTTACTGTAATTGGTTACTGTGATTTACTGTGATTGGTTACTGTGTCTGGTTACTGTGATTGGTTACTTTGTCTGGTTACTGTGTCTGGTTACTGTGATTGGTTACTGTGTCTGGTTACTGTGATTAGTTACTGTGTCTGGTTACTGTGATTGGTTACTGTGATTTACTGTGATTGGTTACTGTGATTGGTTACTGTGATAGGTTACTTTGTCTGGTTTCTGTCATTGGTTACTGTGACTGGTTACTGTGTCTGGTTATTGAGACTGGTTACTGTGTCTGCTTACTGTGATTGGTTACTGTGTCTGGTTACTGTGATTGGTTACTGTGTCTGGTTACTTTGTCAATCACTGGTTACTGTGTCTGGTTACTGTGATTGGTTTCTGTGATTTACTGTGATTGGTTACTGTGATTGGTTACTGTGTCTGGTTACTGTGTCTGGTTACTGTGATTGGCTACTGTGATTGGTTACTGTGTCTGGTTACTGTGTCTGGTTACTGTGATTGGTTACTGTGTCTGGTTACTGTGATTGGTTACTGTGTCTGGTTACTGTGATTGGTTACTGTGATTTACTGTGATTGGTTACTTTGATTGGTTACTGTGTCTGGTTACTGTGATTGGTTACTGTGTCTGGTTACTGTGGTTTACTGTGATTGGTTACTGTGATTGGTTACTGTGATTGGTTACTGTGACTGGTTACTGTGATTGGTTACTGTGCCTGGTTACTGTGTCTGGTTACTGTGACTGGTTACTGTGTCTGGTTACTGTGATTGGTTACTGTGATTTACTGTGATTGGTTACTGTAATTGGTTACTGTGATTTACTGTGATTGGTTACTGTGTCTGGTTACTGTGATTAGTTACTTTGTCTGGTTACTGTGTCTGGTTACTGTGATTGGTTACTGTGACTGGTTACTGTGTCTGGTTACTGTGTCTGGTTACTGTGATTGGTTACTGTGTCTGGTTACTGTGATTAGTTACTGTGTCTGGTTACTGTGATTGGTTACTGTGATTTACTGTGATTGGTTACTGTGATTGGTTACTGTGATTGGTTACTGTGATAGGTTACTTTGTCTGGTTTCTGTCATTGGTTACTGTGATTTACTGTGATTGGTTACTGTGTCTGGTTACTGTGATTGGTTACTGTGTCTGGTTACTGTGATTGGTTACTGTGTCTGGTTACTGTGATTGGTTACTGTGTCTGGTTACTGTGATTGGTTACTGTGATTGGTTACTGTGTCTGGTTACTGTGTCTGGTTACTGTGATTGGTTACTGTGACTGGTTACTGTGATTGGTTACTGTGTCTGGTTACTGTGATTGGTTACTGTGTCTGGTTACTGTGATTGGTTACTGTGATTGGTTACTGTGTCTGGTTACTGTGTCTGGTTACTGTGATTGGTTACTGTGACTGGTTACTGTGTCTGGTTACTGTGTCTGGTTACTGTGATTGGTTACTGTGTCTGGTTACTGTGATTGGTTACTGTGTCTGGTTACTGTGATTGGTTTCTGTGATTGGTTACTGTGTCTGGTTACTGTGTCTGGTTACTGTGATTGGTTACTGTGACTGGTTACTGTGTCTGGTTACTGTGTCTGGTTACTGTGATTGGTTACTGTGTCTGGTTACTGTGATTGGTTACTGTGATCGGTTACTTTGTCTGGTTTCTGTCATTGGTTACTGTGACTGGTTACTGTGTCTGGTTATTGAGACTGGTTACTGTGTCTGCTTACTGTGATTGGTTACTGTGTCTGGTTACTGTGATTGGTTACTGTGTCTGGTTACTTTGTCAATCACTGGTTACTGTTATTGGTTACTGTGATTTACTGTGATTGGTTACTGTGATTGGTTACTGTGATTGGTTACTGTGATTTACTGTGATTGGTTACTGTGTCTGGTTACTGTGATTGGTTACTGTGTCTGGTTACTGTGATTGGTTACTGTGATTGGTTACTGTGTTTGGTTACTGTGTCTGGTTACTGTGATTGGTTACTGTGACTGGTTACTGTGATTGGTTACTGTGTCTGGTTACTGTGTCTGGTTACTGTGATTGGTTACTGTGTCTGGTTACTGTGATTGGTTACTGTGTCTGGTTACTGTGTCTGGTTACTGTGATTGGTTACTGTGTCTGGTTACTGTGTCTGGTTACTGTGATTGGTTACTGTGTCTGGTTACTGTGTCTGGTTACTGTGATTGGTTACTGTGTCTGGTTACTGTGATTGGTTACTGTGTCTGGTTACTGTGATTGGTTACTGTGTCTGGTTACTGTGTCTAGTTACTGTGTCTGGTTACTGTGATTGGTTACTGTGACTGGTTACTGTGTCTGGTTACTGTGTCTGGTTACTGTGATTGGTTACTGTGATTTACTGTGATTGGTTACTGTGATGGGTTACTGTGATTGGTTACTGTGATAGGTTACTTTGTCTGGTTTCTGTCATTGGTTACTGTGACTGGTTACTGTGTCTGGTTATTGAGACTGGTTACTGTGTCTGCTTACTGTGATTGGTTACTGTGTCTGGTTACTGTGATTGGTTACTGTGTCTGGTTACTTTGTCAATCACTGGTTACTGTGTCTGGTTACTGTGATTGGTTTCTGTGATTTACTGTGATTGGTTACTGTGATTGGTTACTGTGTCTGGTTACTGTGTCTGGTTACTGTGATTGGCTACTGTGATTGGTTACTGTGTCTGGTTACTGTGTCTGGTTACTGTGATTGGTTACTGTGTCTGGTTACTGTGATTGGTTACTGTGTCTGGTTACTGTGATTGGTTACTGTGATTTACTGTGATTGGTTACTGTGATTGGTTACTGTGTCTGGTTACTGTGATTGGTTACTGTGTCTGGTTACTGTGGTTTACTGTGATTGGTTACTGTGATTGGTTACTGTGATTGGTTACTGTGATTGGTTACTGTGACTGGTTACTGTGATTGGTTACTGTGCCTGGTTACTGTGTCTGGTTACTGTGACTGGTTACTGTGTCTGGTTACTGTGATTGGTTACTGTGATTTACTGTGATTGGTTACTGTAATTGGTTACTGTGATTTACTGTGATTGGTTACTGTGTCTGGTTACTGTGATTAGTTACTTTGTCTGGTTACTGTGTCTGGTTACTGTGATTGGTTACTGTGACTGGTTACTGTGTCTGGTTACTGTGTCTGGTTACTGTGATTGGTTACTGTGTCTGGTTACTGTGATTAGTTACTGTGTCTGGTTACTGTGATTGGTTACTGTGATTTACTGTGATTGGTTACTGTGATTGGTTACTGTGATTGGTTACTGTGATAGGTTACTTTGTCTGGTTCTGTCATTGGTTACTGTGATTTACTGTGATTGGTTACTGTGTCTGGTTACTGTGATTGGTTACTGTGTCTGGTTACTGTGATTGGTTACTGTGTCTGGTTACTGTGATTGGTTACTGTGTCTGGTTACTGTGATTGGTTACTGTGATTGGTTACTGTGTCTGGTTACTGTGTCTGGTTACTGTGATTGGTTACTGTGACTGGTTACTGTGATTGGTTACTGTGTCTGGTTACTGTGATTGGTTACTGTGATTGGTTACTGTGATTGGTTACTGTGTCTGGTTACTGTGATTGGTTACTGTGTCTGGTTACTGTGATTGGTTTCTGTGATTGGTTACTGTGTCTGGTTACTGTGTCTGGTTACTGTGATTGGTTACTGTGTCTGGTTACTGTGATTGGTTACTGTGTCTGGTTACTGTGATTGGTTTCTGTGATTGGTTACTGTGTCTGGTTACTGTGTCTGGTTACTGTGATTGGTTACTGTGACTGGTTACTGTGTCTGGTTACTGTGTCTGGTTACTGTGATTGGTTACTGTGTCTGGTTACTGTGATTGGTTACTGTGATCGGTTACTTTGTCTGGTTTCTGTCATTGGTTACTGTGACTGGTTACTGTGTCTGGTTATTGAGACTGGTTACTGTGTCTGCTTACTGTGATTGGTTACTGTGTCTGGTTACTTTGTCAATCACTGGTTACTGTTATTGGTTACTGTGATTTACTGTGATTGGTTACTGTGATTGGTTACTGTGATTGGTTACTGTGATTTACTGTGATTGGTTACTGTGTCTGGTTACTGTGATTGGTTACTGTGTCTGGTTACTTTGATTGGTTACTGTGATTGGTTACTGTGTTTGGTTACTGTGTCTGGTTACTGTGATTGGTTACTGTGACTGGTTACTGTGATTGGTTACTGTGTCTGGTTACTCTGTCTGGTTACTGTGATTGGTTACTGTGTCTGGTTTCTGTCATTGGTTACTGTGATTTACTGTGATTGGTTACTGTGTCTGGTTACTGTGATTGGTTACTGTGTCTGGTTACTGTGATTGGTTACTGTGTCTGGTTACTGTGATTGGTTACTGTGTCTGGTTACTGTGATTGGTTACTGTGATTGGTTACTGTGTCTGGTTACTGTGTCTGGTTACTGTGATTGGTTACTGTGACTGGTTACTGTGATTGGTTACTGTGTCTGGTTACTGTGATTGGTTACTGTGTCTGGTTACTGTGATTGGTTACTGTGATTGGTTACTGTGTCTGGTTACTGTGTCTGGTTACTGTGATTGGTTACTGTGACTGGTTACTGTGTCTGGTTACTGTGTCTGGTTACTGTGATTGGTTACTGTGTCTGGTTACTGTGATTGGTTACTGTGTCTGGTTACTGTGATTGGTTTCTGTGATTGGTTACTGTGTCTGGTTACTGTGTCTGGTTACTGTGATTGGTTACTGTGACTGGTTACTGTGTCTGGTTACTGTGTCTGGTTACTGTGATTGGTTACTGTGTCTGGTTACTGTGATTGGTTACTGTGATCGGTTACTTTGTCTGGTTTCTGTCATTGGTTACTGTGACTGGTTACTGTGTCTGGTTATTGAGACTGGTTACTGTGTCTGCTTACTGTGATTGGTTACTGTGTCTGGTTACTGTGATTGGTTACTGTGTCTGGTTACTTTGTCAATCACTGGTTACTGTTATTGGTTACTGTGATTTACTGTGATTGGTTACTGTGATTGGTTACTGTGATTGGTTACTGTGATTTACTGTGATTGGTTACTGTGTCTGGTTACTGTGATTGGTTACTGTGTCTGGTTACTGTGATTGGTTACTGTGATTGGTTACTGTGTTTGGTTACTGTGTCTGGTTACTGTGATTGGTTACTGTGACTGGTTACTGTGATTGGTTACTGTGTCTGGTTACTGTGTCTGGTTACTGTGATTGGTTACTGTGTCTGGTTACTGTGATTGGTTACTGTGTCTGGTTACTGTGTCTGGTTACTGTGATTGGTTACTGTGTCTGGTTACTGTGTCTGGTTACTGTGATTGGTTACTGTGTCTGGTTACTGTGTCTGGTTACTGTGATTGGTTACTGTGTCTGGTTACTGTGATTGGTTACTGTGTCTGGTTA
Source organism: Oncorhynchus clarkii lewisi (assembly GCF_045791955.1). Classification (NCBI taxonomy): domain Eukaryota; kingdom Metazoa; phylum Chordata; class Actinopteri; order Salmoniformes; family Salmonidae; genus Oncorhynchus; species Oncorhynchus clarkii. Next base: position 97,582,061 of record NC_092148.1, read on the forward strand.
CTGTGATTGGTTACTGTGTCTGGTTACTGTGTCTAGTTACTGTGTCTGGTTACTGTGATTGGTTACTGTGACTGGTTACTGTGTCTGGTTACTGTGTCTGGTTACTGTGATTGGTTACTGTGATTTACTGTGATTGGTTACTGTGATGGGTTACTGTGATTGGTTACTGTGATAGGTTACTTTGTCTGGTTTCTGTCATTGGTTACTGTGACTGGTTACTGTGTCTGGTTATTGAGACTGGTTACTGTGTCTGCTTACTGTGATTGGTTACTGTGTCTGGTTACTGTGATTGGTTACTGTGTCTGGTTACTTTGTCAATCACTGGTTACTGTGTCTGGTTACTGTGATTGGTTTCTGTGATTTACTGTGATTGGTTACTGTGATTGGTTACTGTGTCTGGTTACTGTGTCTGGTTACTGTGATTGGCTACTGTGATTGGTTACTGTGTCTGGTTACTGTGTCTGGTTACTGTGATTGGTTACTGTGTCTGGTTACTGTGATTGGTTACTGTGTCTGGTTACTGTGATTGGTTACTGTGATTTACTGTGATTGGTTACTGTGATTGGTTACTGTGTCTGGTTACTGTGATTGGTTACTGAGTCTGGTTACTGTGGTTTACTGTGATTGGTTACTGTGATTGGTTACTGTGATTGGTTACTGTGATTGGTTACTGTGACTGGTTACTGTGATTGGTTACTGTGCCTGGTTACTGTGTCTGGTTACTGTGACTGGTTACTGTGTCTGGTTACTGTGATTGGTTACTGTGATTTACTGTGATTGGTTACTGTAATTGGTTACTGTGATTTACTGTGATTGGTTACTGTGTCTGGTTACTGTGATTAGTTACTTTGTCTGGTTACTGTGTCTGGTTACTGTGATTGGTTACTGTGACTGGTTACTGTGTCTGGTTACTGTGTCTGGTTACTGTGATTGGTTACTGTGATTGGTTACTGTGTCTGGTTACTGTGATTGGTTACTGTGATCGGTTACTTTGTCTGGTTTCTGTCATTGGTTACTGTGACTGGTTACTGTGTCTGGTTATTGAGACTGGTTACTGTGTCTGCTTACTGTGATTGGTTACTGTGTCTGGTTACTGTGATTGGTTACTGTGTCTGGTTACTTTGTCAATCACTGGTTACTGTTATTGGTTACTGTGATTTACTGTGATTGGTTACTGTGATTGGTTACTGTGATTGGTTACTGTGATTTACTGTGATTGGTTACTGTGTCTGGTTACTGTGATTGGTTACTGTGTCTGGTTACTGTGATTGGTTACTGTGATTGGTTACTGTGTTTGGTTACTGTGTCTGGTTACTGTGATTGGTTACTGTGACTGGTTACTGTGATTGGTTACTGTGTCTGGTTACTGTGTCTGGTTACTGTGATTGGTTACTGTGTCTGGTTACTGTGATTGGTTACTGTGTCTGGTTACTGTGTCTGGTTACTGTGATTGGTTACTGTGTCTGGTTACTGTGTCTGGTTACTGTGATTGGTTACTGTGTCTGGTTACTGTGTCTGGTTACTGTGATTGGTTACTGTGTCTGGTTACTGTGATTGGTTACTGTGTCTGGTTACTGTGATTGGTTACTGTGTCTGGTTACTGTGTCTAGTTACTGTGTCTGGTTACTGTGATTGGTTACTGTGACTGGTTACTGTGTCTGGTTACTGTGTCTGGTTACTGTGATTGGTTACTGTGATTTACTGTGATTGGTTACTGTGATGGGTTACTGTGATTGGTTACTGTGATAGGTTACTTTGTCTGGTTTCTGTCATTGGTTACTGTGACTGGTTACTGTGTCTGGTTATTGAGACTGGTTACTGTGTCTGCTTACTGTGATTGGTTACTGTGTCTGGTTACTGTGATTGGTTACTGTGTCTGGTTACTTTGTCAATCACTGGTTACTGTGTCTGGTTACTGTGATTGGTTTCTGTGATTTACTGTGATTGGTTACTGTGATTGGTTACTGTGTCTGGTTACTGTGTCTGGTTACTGTGATTGGCTACTGTGATTGGTTACTGTGTCTGGTTACTGTGTCTGGTTACTGTGATTGGTTACTGTGTCTGGTTACTGTGATTGGTTACTGTGTCTGGTTACTGTGATTGGTTACTGTGATTTACTGTGATTGGTTACTGTGATTGGTTACTGTGTCTGGTTACTGTGATTGGTTACTGAGTCTGGTTACTGTGGTTTACTGTGATTGGTTACTGTGATTGGTTACTGTGATTGGTTACTGTGATTGGTTACTGTGACTGGTTACTGTGATTGGTTACTGTGACTGGTTACTGTGTCTGGTTACTGTGACTGGTTACTGTGTCTGGTTACTGTGATTGGTTACTGTGATTTACTGTGATTGGTTACTGTAATTGGTTACTGTGATTTACTGTGATTGGTTACTGTGTCTGGTTACTGTGATTAGTTACTTTGTCTGGTTACTGTGTCTGGTTACTGTGATTGGTTACTGTGACTGGTTACTGTGTCTGGTTACTGTGTCTGGTTACTGTGATTGGTTACTGTGTCTGGTTACTGTGATTAGTTACTGTGTCTGGTTACTGTGATTGGTTACTGTGATTTACTGTGATTGGTTACTGTGATTGGTTACTGTGATTGGTTACTGTGATAGGTTACTTTGTCTGGTTCTGTCATTGGTTACTGTGATTTACTGTGATTGGTTACTGTGTCTGGTTACTGTGATTGGTTACTGTGTCTGGTTACTGTGATTGGTTACTGTGTCTGGTTACTGTGATTGGTTACTGTGTCTGGTTACTGTGATTGGTTACTGTGATTGGTTACTGTGTCTGGTTACTGTGTCTGGTTACTGTGATTGGTTACTGTGACTGGTTACTGTGATTGGTTACTGTGTCTGGTTACTGTGATTGGTTACTGTGATTGGTTACTGTGATTGGTTACTGTGTCTGGTTACTGTGTCTGGTTACTGTGACTGGTTACTGTGTCTGGTTACTGTGTCTGGTTACTGTGATTGGTTACTGTGTCTGGTTACTGTGATTGGTTACTGTGTCTGGTTACTGTGATTGGTTTCTGTGATTGGTTACTGTGTCTGGTTACTGTGTCTGGTTACTGTGATTGGTTACTGTGACTGGTTACTGTGTCTGGTTACTGTGTCTGGTTACTGTGATTGGTTACTGTGTCTGGTTACTGTGATTGGTTACTGTGATCGGTTACTTTGTCTGGTTTCTGTCATTGGTTACTGTGACTGGTTACTGTGTCTGGTTATTGAGACTGGTTACTGTGTCTGCTTACTGTGATTGGTTACTGTGTCTGGTTACTTTGTCAATCACTGGTTACTGTTATTGGTTACTGTGATTTACTGTGATTGGTTACTGTGATTGGTTACTGTGATTGGTTACTGTGATTTACTGTGATTGGTTACTGTGTCTGGTTACTGTGATTGGTTACTGTGTCTGGTTACTTTGATTGGTTACTGTGATTGGTTACTGTGTTTGGTTACTGTGTCTGGTTACTGTGATTGGTTACTGTGACTGGTTACTGTGATTGGTTACTGTGTCTGGTTACTCTGTCTGGTTACTGTGATTGGTTACTGTGTCTGGTTACTGTGTCTGGTTACTGTGATTGGTTACTGTGACTGGTTACTGTGATTGGTTACTGTGTCTGGTTACTGTGTCTGGTTACTGTGATTGGTTACTGTGTCTGGTTACTGTGATTGGTTACTGTGTCTGGTTACTGTGATTGGTTACTGTGTCTGGTTACTGTGATTGGTTACTGTGTCTGGTTACTGTGATTGGTTACTGTGTCTGGTTACTGTGTCTGGTTACTGTGATTGGTTACTGTGACTGGTTACTGTGGTTTACTGTGATTGGTTACTGTGATTGGTTACTGTGATTGGTTACTGTGATTGGTTACTGTGACTGGTTACTGTGATTGGTTACTGTGTCTGGTTACTGTGACTGGTTACTGTGTCTGGTTACTGTGATTGGTTACTGTGATTTACTGTGTTTGGTTACTGTAATTGGTTACTGTGATTTACTGTGATTGGTTACTGTGTCTGGTTACTGTGATTGGTTACTTTGTCTGGTTACTGTGTCTGGTTACTGTGATTGGTTACTGTGACTGGTTACTGTGTCTGGTTACTGTGTCTGGTTACTGTGATTGGTTACTGTGTCTGGTTACTGTGATTAGTTACTGTGTCTGGTTACTGTGATTGGTTACTGTGATTTACTGTGATTGGTTACTGTGATTGGTTACTGTGATTGGTTACTGTGATAGGTTACTTTGTCTGGTTTCTGTCATTGGTTACTGTGACTGGTTACTGTGTCTGGTTATTGAGACTGGTTACTGTGTCTGCTTACTGTGATTGGTTACTGTGTCTGGTTACTGTGATTGGTTACTGTGTCTGGTTACTTTGTCAATCACTGGTTACTGTGTCTGGTTACTGTGATTAGTTACTGTGTCTGGTTACTGTGATTGGTTACTGTGATTTACTGTGATTGGTTACTGTGATTGGTTACTGTGATTGGTTACTGTGATAGGTTACTTTGTCTGGTTTCTGTGATTGGTTACTGTGACTGGTTACTGTGTCTGGTTATTGAGACTGGTTACTGTGTCTGCTTACTGTGTCTGGTTACTGTGATTGGTTACTGTGTCTGGTTACTTTGTCAATCACTGGTTACTGTGTCTGGTTACTATGATTGGTTTCTGTGATTTACTGTGATTGGTTACTGTGATTGGTTACTGTGATTTACTGTGATTGGTTACTGTGTCTGGTTACTGTGATTGGTTACTGTGATTGGTTACTGTGTCTGGTTACTGTGTCTGGTTACTGTGATTGGTTACTGTGACTGGTTACTGTGATTGGTTACTGTGTCTGGTTACTGTGTCTGGTTACTGTGATTGGTTACTGTGTCTGGTTACTGTGATTGGTTACTGTGATTGGTTACTGTGATTTACTGTGATTGGTTACTGTGATTGGTTACTGTGATCGGTTACTTTGTCTGGTTTTTGTGATTGGTTACTGTGACTGGTTACTGTGTCTGGTTACTGTGACTGGTTACTGTGTCTGCTTACTGTGATTGGTTACTGTGATTGGTTACTGTGTCTGGTTACTGTGATTGGTTATTGTGTCTGGTTACTGTGATTGGTTACTGTGATTGGTTACTGTGTCTGGTTACTGTGTCTGGTTACTGTGATTGGTTACTGTGTCTGGTTACTGTGTCTGGTTACTGTGATTGGTTACTGTGTCTGGTTACTGTGATTGGTTACTGCGTCTGGTTACTGTGATTGGTTACTGTGTCTGGTTACTGTGATTGGTTACTGTGATTGGTTACTGTGTCTGGTTACTGTGTCTGGTTACTGTGATTGGTTACTGTGACTGGTTACTGTGTCTGGTTACTGTGATTGGTTACTGTGTCTGGTTACTGTGATTGGTTTCTGTGATTGGTTACTGTGATTTACTGTGATTGGTTACTGTGTCTGGTTACTGTGATTGGTTACTGTGTCTGGTTACTGTGATTGGTTACTGTGTCTGGTTACTGTGATTGGTTACTGTGATTGGTTACTGTGATTTACTGTGATTGGTTACTGTGATTGGTTACTGTGATTTGTTACTGTGATTTACTGTGATTGGTTACTGTGATTGGTTACTGTGTCTCTTTACTGTGTCTGGTTACTGTGATTGGTTACTGTGATTGGTTACTGTGTCTGGTTACTGTGTCTGGTTACTGTGATTGGTTACTGTGTCTGGTTACCGTGATTGGTTACTGTGATTGGTTACTGTGATTTACTGTGATTGGATACTGTGATTTACTGTGATTGGTTATTGTGATTGGTTACTGTGACTGGTTACTGTGATTGGTTACTGTGTCTGGTTACTGTGTCTGGTTACTGTGAATGGTTACTGTGTCTGGTTACTGTGATTGGTTACTGTGATTTACTGTGATTGGTTACTGTGATTGGTTACTGTGATTTACTGTGATTGGTTACTGTGTCTGGTTACTGTGATTGGTTACTGTGTCTGGTTACTGTGATTGGTTACTGTGATTGGTTACTGTGTCTGGTTACTGTGTCTGGTTACTGTGATTGGTTACTGTGACTGGTTACTGTGATTGGTTACTGTGTCTGGTTACTGTGATTGGTTACTGTGATTGGTTACTGTGATTTACTGTGATTGGTTACTGTGATTGGTTACTGTGATTGGTTACTGTGTCTGGTTACTGTGATTGGTTACAGTGTCTGGTTACTGTGGTTTACTGTGATTGGTTACTGTGACTGGTTACTGTGATTGGTTACTGTGTCTGGTTACTGTGATTGGTTACTGTGTTAGGTTACTGTGATTGGTTACTGTGATTGGTTAATGTGATTTGTTACTGTGATTGGTTATTGTGACACTCTCCTGGTCAACAGCAGTATATTGGACCGCATCATTAGAACACCCGCTTTCATTGGACTGCATCATTAGAACACCCGCTGTCATTGGACCGCATCATTAGAACACCCGCTTTCATTGGACTGCATCATTAGAACACCCGCTGTCATTGGACTGCATCATTAGAACACCCGCTGTCATTTGACCGCATCATTAGAACACCCGCTGTCATTGGACTGCATCATTAGAACACCCACTGTCATTGGACTGCATCATTAGAACACCCGCTGTCATTGGACCGCATCATTAGAACACCCACTGTCATTGGACTGCATCATTAGAACACCCGCTGTCATTGGACTGTATCATTAGAACACCCGCTGTCATTGGACCGCATCATTAGAACACCCGCTGTCATTGGACCGCATCATTAGAACACCCGCTGTCATTGGACCGCATCATTAGAACACCCGCTGTCATTGGACTGCATCATTAGAACACCCGCTGTCATTGGACTGCATCATTAGAACACCCGCTGTCATTGGACCGCATCATTAGAACACCCGCTGTCATTGGACCAGCAACATTTTACTGCCTCAGTAGAAAGAATACAGCCTGTTTCAACAACGGCACTGTGTCCCGAATGACACCCTACTCTAATGCTTTATACAGAGCCCTAAAAGCCCTGGTCTAAAGTAGTGTGCTTCATAGGGAATAGGGTGCATTTGGGACGCTCTCTTCAGAAAGGAACAGGTGTACCACAGATCCACAGCTATGAACCATGTTTTAGAAATGTCACGTTTTTCATTTATCTATTTTGCCGTTATTTACAGGTAAATTCATTGAGAATACAGTATATCATTTGACACAAATAACGAGATGAAGTCTAGTCCCGGACACAGATTATTTTCAGATTATTTGAGATGATTTCCATTGAGCATGATTTTAGTCTAGGACTGGGTTTAAGATGAATCTGTGTCTGCCCGGGAAACTGTCCCATTTGAGTTTTGACGCAGTAAAGACTGTATTTATTTAAACTACTGTAGATTTTAAAAGGAGGGAAAAACGACTGCAATACTGTATGTAATTGTGGAGGCTTGGTTGGTGCTGTTGCCTGTAGGGAGAGAGGCGACCTCTACTGGGGGTAAATAATGACATTCTGCTACACTACTGTGACGCCGATGCGGCATGAACTCACAGCACCAACCAAGCCTCCACAATTAGGTCGTGTTCTGCATACTGTCTCTTCATCCCAGGCCTGGTTTCAAACACTATTCAAAATCCTTCAAATACTCTCCTGGGCGTTTGCTTGAGTCTGCACGGGTTGCCAGATATGCAAAAATATAGGACTGTTCCATTCGATTGTTATCACGCGGGTTGCCAGATAAGCAGAACAGCTGTGGAGCCTAGTGGTTAGAGAGGCAGGTAGCCTAGTGGTTAGAGAGGCAGGTAGCCTAGTGGTTAGAGAGTCAGGTAGCCTAGTGGTTAGAGAGGCAGGTAGCCTAGTGGTTAGAGTGGCAGGTAGCCTAGTGGTTAGAGAGGCAGGTAGCCTAGTGGTTAGAGAGGCAGGTAGCCTAGTGGTTAGAGAGGCGTGTAGCCTAATGGTTAGAGCGGCAGGTAGCCTAGTGGTTAGAGCGGCAGGTAGCCTAGTGGTTAGAGAGGCAGGTAGCCTAGTGGTTAGAGCAGGTAGCCTAGTGGTTAGAGTGGCAGGTAGCCTAGTGGTTAGAGTGGCAGGTAGCCTAGTGGTTAGAGAGGCAGGTAGCCTAGCGGTTAGAGAGGCAGGTAGCCTAGTGGTTAGAGGCAGGTAGCCTAGTGGTTAGAGCGGCAGGTAGCCTAGTAGTTAGAGGCAGGTAGCCTAGTGGTTAGAGAGGCAGGCAGCCTAGTTATTAGAGAGGCAGGTAGCCTAGTGGTTAGAGTGGCAGGTAGCCTAGTCTGTGTGTCTCTGTCTTTCCCTGTCTGTGTCTCTACCTGTCTGTGTGTCTCCCAGTTTGTGTCTCTACCTGTCTGTGTGTCTACCTGTTTGTGTGTCTACCTGTCTGTGTGTCTACCTGTCTGTGTGTCTACCTGTCTGTACCCGGACACAGATTAGGCCTAGGGGTTAAAGTCAGGCAGCCTAGTGGTTAGAGGCAGGTAGCCCAGTGGTTAGAGGCAGGTAGCCTAGTGGTTAGAGGCAGGTAGCCTAGTGGTTACACAGATTAGGCCTAGTGGTTAGAGGCAGGTAGCCCAGTGGTTACACAGATTAGGCCTAGTGGTTAGAGACAGGTAGCCCAGTGGTTTGAGGCAGGTAGCCTAGTGGTTAGAGGCAAGTAGCCCAGTGGTTAGAGGCAGGTAGCCTAGTGGTTGGAGCAGCAGGTAGCCTAGTGGTTAGAGCAGGTAGCCTAGTGGTTAGAGAGGCAGGTAGCCTAGTGGTTAGAGGGGCAGGTAGCCTAGTGGTTAGAGCAGGTAGCCTAGTGGTTAGAGAGGCAGGTAGCCTAGTGGTTAGAGCAGGTAGCCTAGTGGTTAGAGCAGGTAGCCTAGTGGTTAGAGAGGCAGGTAGCCTAGTGGTTAGAGAGGCAGGTAGCCTAGTTATTAGAGAGGCAGGTAGCCTAGTGGTTAGAGCAGGTAGCCTAGTGGTTAGAGTGGCAGCTAGCCTAGTGGTTAGAGCAGGTAGCCTAGTGGTTAGAGTGGCAGGTAGCCTAGTGGTTAGAGAGGCAGGTAGCCTAGTGGTTAGAGAGGCAGGTAGCCTAGTAGTTAGAGGCAGGTAGCCTAGTGGTTAGAGAGGCAGGTAGCCTAGTGGTTAGAGAGGCAGGTAGCCTAGTGGTTAGAGTGGCAGGTAGCCTAGTCTGTGTGTCTGTGTCTCTACCTGTCTGTGTGTCTCCCAGTTTGTGTCTCTACCTGTCTGTGTGTCTACCTGTATGTGTGTCTACTTGTCTGTGTGTCTACCTGCCTGTGTCTCTACCTGTCTGTGTGTCTACCTGTCTGTGTGTCTACCTGTCTGTACCCGGACATAGATTAGGCCTAGGGGTTAGAGGCAGGTAGCCTAGTGGTTAGAGGCAGGTAGCCCAGTGCTTAGACGCAGGTAGCCCAGTGGTTAGAGGCAGGTAGCCTAGTGGTTACACAGATTAGGCCTAGTGGTTAGAGGCAGGTAGCCCAGTGGTTAGAGGCAGGTAGCCTAGTGGTTAGAGGCAGGTACCCTAGCTGTTAGAGAGGCAGGTAGCCTAGTGGTTAGAGCAGGAGACTAGTGGTTAGAGGCATGTAGCCTAGTGGTTGGAGCAGCAGGTAGCCTAGTGGTTAGAGCAGGTAGCCTAGTGGTTAGAGAGGCAGGTAGCCTCGTGGTTAGAGCAGGTAACCTAGTGGTTAGAGAGGCAGGTAGCCTAGTGGTTAGAGCAGGTAGCCGAGTGGTTAGAGAAGCAGGTAGCCTAGTGGTTAGAGAGGCAGGTAGCCTAGTGTTTAGAGTGGCAGCTAGCCTAGTGGTTAGAGTGGCAGGTAGCCTAGTGGTTAGAGAGGCAGGTAGCCTAGTGGTTAGAGAGGCAGGTAAACCTAGTTATTAGAGAGGCAGGTAGCCTAGTGGTTAGAGAGGCAGGTAGCCTAGTGGTTAGAGAGGCAGGTAGCCTAGTGGTTAGAGTGGCAGGTAGCCTAGTGGTTAGAGAGGCAGGTAGCCTAGTGGTTAGAGAGGCAGGTAGCCTAGTGGTTAGAGAGTCAGGTAGCCTAGTGGTTAGAGCGGCAGGTAGCCTAGTGGTTAGAGCAGGTAGCCTAGTGGTTAGAGAGGCAGGTAGCCTAGTGGTTAGAGCAGGTAGGCTAGTGGTTAGAGTGGCAGGTAGCCTAGTGGTTAGAGTGGCAGGTAGCCTAGTGGTTAGAGAGGCAGGTAGCCTAGTGGTTAGAGAGGCAGGTAGCCTAGTGGTTAGAGAGGCAGGTAGCCTAGTGGTTAGAGTGGCAGGTAGCCTAGTGGTTAGAGAGGCAGGTAGCCTAGTGGTTAGAGAGGCAGGTAGCCTAGTGGTTAGAGAGTCAGGTAGCCTAGTGGTTAGAGCGGCAAGTAGCCTAGTGGTTAGAGCAGGTAGCCTAGTGGTTAGAGAGGCAGGTAGCCTAGTGGTTAGAGCAGGTAGCCTAGTGGTTAGAGGGGCAGGTAGCCTAGTGGTTAGAGTGGCAGGTAGCCTAGTGGTTAGAGAGTCAGGTAGCCTAGTGGTTAGAGAGGCAGGTAGCCTAGTTATTAGAGAGGCAGGTAGCCTAGTGGTTAGAGTGGCAGGTAGCCTAGTCTGTGTGTCTCTGTCTCTCCCTGTCTGTGTCTCTACCTGTCTGTGTGTCGCAGGTAGCCTAATGGTTAGAGGCAGGTAGCCCAGTGGTTAGAGGCAGGTAGCCTAGTGGTTAGAGGCAGATAGCCCGAGTGGTTACACAGATTAGGCCTAGGGGTTAGAGGCAGGTAGCCCAGTGGTTACACAGATTAGGCCTAGTGGTTAGAGGCAGGTAGCCCAGTGGTTAGAGGCAGGTAGCCCAGTGGTTAGAGGCAGGTAGCCTAGTGGTTAGAGGCAGGTAGCCCAGTGGTTAGAGGCAGGTAGCCTAGTGGTTAGAGGCAGGTAGCCCAGTGGTTAGAGTCAGGTAGCCTAGTGGTTAGGGGCAGGTAGCCCGAGTGGTTACACAGATTAGGCCTAGGAGTTAGAGCGTTGGACTAGCAACCGAAAGGTCGCAAGATCGAATCCCCTTAGCTGACATGATAATAATCTGTCGTTCTGCCCCTGAACAGGCAGTTAACCCACTGTTCCTTGGCCGTCATTCTAAATAACAATGTGTTCTTAACTGACTTGCCTAGTTAAATAAAGGTTACATAGACGTTAAATAACACAGCTCCTGTGGATTTACAAAAGAGGCAACAGTTCTGTGTCTTTGAATCCACACGGATAAAAATCAACCATTTTATTTGGATGGAAATAGCAGCACCCATGTCATTGTCATCTCTACAATGAATATGTTACACACCATCTCTGTTCGCCAGTTGAAATGATATTATGGGTATTTAATGGGCGAGCTGATATCTGACTTTTGTACCTTGAGCGTCAGTGTCTGAGGTTAAACCTGTGGAAGAGAGGAACAGAGGAAGTTTAAAGGGAGGCATATGAGATACAACATTTCTGTCATAACAGCATATAACAAGAATATAGTGGTATAGTGTTAAACGCTCTACCTACCTGTCTGTCTCTCCATGTCTGTCTCTCCCTGTCTGTCTCTCCCTGTCTGTGCTCTACCTGTCTGTCTCTCTACCTACCTGTCTGTCTCTCCCTGTCTGTGTCTCTACCTACCGGTCTGTCTTTCCCTGTCTGTCTCTCCCTGTCTGTGTCTATCTGTCTGTCTCTACCTGTCTGTCTCTCCCTGTCTGTGTCTCCCTGTCTGTGTCTACCTATCTGTCTCTCCCTGTCTGTCTCTCCCTGTCTGTGTCTCCCTGTCTGTGTCTCTACCTACCGGTCTGTTTCTCCCTGTCTGTCTCTCCCTGTCTGTGTCTCCCTGTCTGTGTCTCCCTGTCTGTCTCTCCCTGTCTGTGTCTCCCTGTCTGTGTCTACCTATCTGTCTCTCCCTGTCTGTCTCTCCCTGTCTGTCTCTCCCTGTCTGTGTCTCCCTGTCTGTGTCTCTACCTACCGGTCTGTCTCTCCATGTCTGTCTCTCCCTGTCTGTGTCTCCCTGTCTGTGTCTATCTGTCTGTCTCTCCCTGTCTGTCTCTCCCTGTCTGTGTCTCCCTGTCTGTGTCTACCTATCTGTCTCTCCCTGTCTGTCTCTCCCTGTCTGTGTCTCCCTGTCTGTGTCTCTACCTACCGGTCTGTTTCTCCCTGTCTGTCTCTCTCTGTCTCTGTCTCCCTATCTGTCTCTCCCTGTCTGTGTCTCCCTGTCTGTGTCTCCCTGTCTGTGTCTCTACCTACTGGTCTGTCTATCCCTGTCTGTGTCTACCTGTCTGTGTCTCTACCTACCGGTCTGTCTCTCCCTGTCTGTCTCTTCCTGTCTGTGTCTACCTGTCTGTCTCTCCCTGTCTCTGTCTCTCCCTGTCTGTGTCTCTCCCTGTCTGTGTCTCTACCTACCAGTCTGTCTCTCCCTGTCTGTCTCTTCCTGTCTGTGTGTCTCCCAGTCCGTCTCTACCTGTCTGTGTGTCTACCTGTCTGTGTCTCTACCAGTCTGTGTCTACCAGTCTGTGTCTACCTGTCTGTGTCTACCTGTCTGTGTCTACCTGTCTGTGTCTCTACCTGTCTGTGTCTACCTGTCTGTGTCTACCTGTCTGTGTCTACCTGTCTGTGTCTCTACCTGTCTGTGTCTACCTGTCTGTGTCTATCTGTCTGTGTCTCTACCTGTCTGTGTCTCTACCAGTGTAACCATTGGTCCTGTGCTTGTGTCTACCTGTCTGTGTCTCTACCAGTGTAACCATTGGTCCTGTGCTTGTCTCTACCTGTCTGTGTCTCTACCAGTGTAACCATTGGTCCTGTGCTTGTGTCTACCTGTCTGTGTCTCCCAGTCTGTCTCTACCTGTCTGTCTCTACCAGTCTGTGTCTACCTGTCTGTGTCTCCCAGTCTGTCTCTACCTGTCTGTCTCTACCAGTCTGTCTCTACCAGTCTGTGTCTACCTGTCTGTGTCTACCTGTCTGTGTCTCTACCTGTCTGTGTCTACCTGTCTGTGTCTACCTGTCTACCTATTGGTCCTGTGCTTGTCTCTACCTGTCTGTGTCTCTACCAGTGTAACCATTGGTCCTGTGCTTGTGGATGCCTCCCCTTGTCCAGCCTTCTCTTAGCTTCTCCAGCGCTGGAACGTCACAGAACCTGAAACATATTGTAGCGACCTCAGTACAACACCTAGGGGCGGTTTCCTGGACACAGAACCTGGAACATATTGTAGCGACCTCAGTACAACACCTAGGGGCGGTTTCCTGGACACAGAACCTGGAACATATTGTAGCGACCTCAGTACAACACCTAGGGGCGGTTTCCTGGACACAGAACCTGAAACATATTGTAGCGACCTCAGTACAACACCTAGGGGCGGTTTCCTGGACACAGATTAGACCTTTTCCTGGATTTAAAGCTGAATGAAGAATCTCTATTGAAAATGCTTTTTGGTCCAGGATAAAGCTTATTCTGTGTCCGGGTAACTAGCCCGTAAAGACCTTGTCAAGAGGTTTGGACCTCCTAGATGTAACAGTTAACTGACAGTCACAGGGACCAAGGTTCAAGTCTCGATGAGGACTACCCCTGAATTCACCACAACTGACGTTCATCTCATTTTACATCTACATGTTAGTCATTTAGCAGACACTGTTATCCAGAGAGACAGTTAGTGAGTGCAGACATTTTCAAACTTTCTTCATCTCAAATCCCATGTTTTTTATATATTCAAACCAAAACAATAATGACATTAATACACAATACAACATTAGATATTTGACAACATGATGTAAGTATAAAGAGACGTACTTACTTGGACTGGTAGTGAGTGCGGACGCTTGACGGGTCAGATGGTGTGTGTGACAGGGTTTTCAGATTTGGTGAGTTGAGGATGAATCCTGAAAGCTCCTGGAAACCAAAATACACTTTACCCTGCCAGTAACTAACGGTAACACTTTACCCTGCCAGTAACTACGGTAACACTTTACCCTGCCAGTAACTACGGTAACACTTTACCCTGCCAGTAACTAACGGTAACACTTTACCCTGCCGGTAACTAATGGTAACACTTTACCCTGCCAGTAACTAATGGAAACACTTTACCCTGCCAGTAACTAACGGTAACACTTTACCCTGCCAGTAACTAATGGTAACACTTTACCCTGCCAGTAACTAATGGTAACACTTTACCCTGCAGGTAACTACGGTAACACTTTTCCCTGCCAGTTACTAATGGTAACACTTTACCCTGCCAGTAACTAATGGTAACACTTTACCCTGCCAGTAACTAACGGTAACACTTTACCCTCCCGGTAAATAACGGTAACACTTTACCCTGCCAGTAACTAACGGTAACACTTTACCCTGCCAGTAACTAACGGTAACACTTTACCCTCCCGGTAACTAACGGTAACACTTTACCCTGCCAGTAACTAACGATAACACTTTACCCTGCCAGTAACTAATAGTAACACTTTACCCTGCCAGTAACTAACGATAACACTTTAACCTGCCAGTAACTAATGGTAACACTTTACCCTGCCAGTAACCAACGGTAACACTTTACCCTGCCAGTAACTAACGGTAACACTTTACCCTGCAGGTAACTACAGTAACACTTTACCCTGTCGGTAACTAATGGTAACACTTTACCCTGCCAGTAACTAACGGTAACACTTGATACTGCCAGTAAATAACGGTTTCACTTTACCCTGCCAGTAACTAACGGTAACACTTTACCCTGCCAGTAACTAACGGTAACACTTTACCCTGCCAGTAACTAACGGTAACACTTTACCCTGCCTGTAACTAACGGTAACACTTTACCCTGCCGGTAACTAACTGTAATACTTTACCCTGCCGGTAACTAGGGGTAACAATTTACCCTGCCAGTAACTAACGGTAACACTTTTACCTGCCAGTAACTAACGCTAACAAGTTACCCTGCCAGTAACTAACGGTAACACTTGATACTGCCAGTAACTAACGGTAACACTTTACCCTGCCAGTAACTAACGGTAACACTTTAACCTGCCAGTAACTAACGGTAACACTTTACCCTGCAGGTAACTAACGGTAACACTTTACCCTGCCGGTAACTAACGGTAACACTTTAACCTGCCAGTAACTAACGGTAACACTTTACCCTGCCAGTAACTAATGGAAACACTTTACCCTTCCAGTAACTAACGGTAACACTTTACCCTGCCAGTAACTAATGGTAACACTTTACCCTGCCAGTAACTAACGGTAACACTTTACCCTGCCGGTAACTAACGGTAACAATTTACCCTGCCGGTAACTAACGGTAACACTTTACCCTACCAGTAACTAACGGCAACACTTTACCCTGCCAGTAACTAACGGTAACACTTTACCCTGCCAGTAACTAACTGTAACACTTTACCCTGCCAGTAACTAATGGCAACACTTTACCCTGCCAGTAACTACGGTAACACTTTACCCTGCCAGTAACTAACGGTAACACTTGATACTGCCAGTAACTACGGTAACACTTTACCCTGCCAGTAACTAACGGTACCACTTTACCCTGCCGGTAACTAACGGTAACACTTTACCCTGCAGGTAACTAACGGTAACACTTTACCCTGCTAGTAACTAATGGCAACACTTTACCCTGCCAGTAACTACCAGTAACACTTTACCCTGCCAGTAACTAACGGTAACACTTTACCCTGCCGGTAACTAATGGTAACACTTTACCCTGCAAGTAACTAACGGTAACACTTTACCCTGCTAGTAACTAACGGTAACACTTTAACCTGCCAGTAACTAATGGTAACACTTTACCCTGCCAGTAACTACCAGTAACACTTTACCCTGCAGGTAACTACGGTAACACTTTACCCTGCCAGTAACTAATGGCAACACTTTACCCTGCCAGTAACTAACGGTAACACTTTACCCTCCCGGTAACTAACTGTAACACTTTACCCTGCCAGTAACTAACGGTAACACTTTACCCTGCCAGTAACTAACGGTAACACTTTACCCTGCCAGTAACTAACGGTAACACTTTACCCTCCCGGTAACTAACGGTAACACTTTACCCTGCCAGTAACTATTAGTAACATTTTACCCTGCAGGTAACTACAGTAACACTTTACCCTGCCGGTAACTAACGGTAACAATTTACCCTGCCGGTAACTAACGGTAACACTTTACCCTGCCAGTAACTAACGGTAACACTTGATACTGCCAGTAACTAACGGTAACACTTTACCCTGCCAGTAACTAATGGTAACACTTTACCCTGCCAATAACTAATGGTAACACTTTACCCTGCAGGTAACTACGGTAACACTTTACCCTGCCAGTAACTAATGGTAACACTTTACCCTGCCAGTAACTAACGGTAACACTTTACCCTGCCAGTAACTGACGGTAACACTTTACTCTGCCAGTAACTAACGGTAACACTTTACCCTGCCAGTAACTAATAGTAACACTTTACCCTGCCAGTAACTAACGGTAACACTTTACCCTGCCGGTAACTAACGGTAACGCTTTACCCTGCCAGTAACTAATGGTAACACTTTACCCTGCCAGTAACTACGGTAACACTTTACCCTGCCAGTAACTAATGGTAACACTTTACCCTGCCAGTAACTAACGGTAACACTTTACCCTGCCGGTAACTAATGGTAACACTTTACCCTGCCAGTAACTAATGGTAACACTTTACCCTGCCGGTAACTACGGTAACACTTTACCCTGCCAGTAACTAATGGTAACACTTTACCCTGCCAGTAACTAATAATAACACTTTACCCTGCCAGTAACTAACGGTAACACTTTACCCTGCCGGTAACTAACGGTAACGCTTTACCCTGCCAGTAACTAATGGTAACACTTTACCCTGCCAGTAACTACGGTAACACTTTACCCTGCCAGTAACTAACGGTAACACTTTACCCTGCCAGTAACTAACGATAACACTTTACCCTGCCAGTAACTAATAGTAACACTTTACCCTGCCAGTAACTAACGATAACACTTTAACCTGCCAGTAACTAATGGTAACACTTTACCCTGCCAGTAACCAACGGTAACACTTTACCCTGCCAGTAACTAACGGTAACACTTTACCCTGCAGGTAACTACAGTAACACTTTACCCTGTCGATAACTAACGGTAACACTTTACCCTGCCAGTAACTAACGGTAACACTTGATACTGCCAGTAAATAACGGTGTCACTTTACCCTGCCAGTAACTAACGGTAACACTTTACCCTGCCAGTAACTAACGGTAACACTTTACCCTGCCAGTAACTAACGGTAACACTTTACCCTGCCGGTAACTAACGGTAACACTTTACCCTGCCGGTAACTAACGGTAATACTTTACCCTGTCGTTAACTAGGGGTAACAATTTACCATGCCAGTAACTAACGGTAACACTTTTACCTGCCAGTAACTAACGCTAACAATTTACCCTGCCAGTAACTAACGATAACACTTTACCCTGCCAGTAACTAATGGTAACACTTTACCCTGCCAGTAACTAACGATAACACTTTACCCTGCCGGTAACTACGGTAACAATTTACCCTCCCGGTAACTAACGGTAACACTTTACCCTGCCGGTAACTAATGGTAACACTTTACCCTGCCGGTAACTAACGGTAACAGTTTACCCCACCGGTAACTAACGGTAACAATTTACCCTAACAGTATAATGCTTTAGAAAATGTTATCGGCATGTAAGAGCTTTCAGATTGTCTTATTAAGGGTTGTATGATATAGCTCTAGCTAACCTTCATCCCAATCAACTTCTGGTCAGCAGGTGAGCTGATCTTCTGAGTCCCAGAGCCAGGTAACACAGAGACCTAGAGGTAATACACAGGAAGTGACATCATACAGTATAACAGAGCAGCTTATAGGTAACACACAGGAAGTGACATCATACAGTATAACAGAGCAGCTTATAGGTAACACACAGGAAGTGAGTCATTTTAGTATAGACATTGCCGTTGAGAACTTCCAACATTTAAAAGTAGTCAACTGGGTGGGGATTCCTATCTCACTAGGTCAGGATATTAAACCTCCTCCATGTATATCTCACTAGGTCAGGATATTAAACCTCCTCCATGTATATCTCACTAGGTCAGGATATTAAACCTCCATGTATATCTCACTAGGTCAGGATATTAAACCTCCATGTATATTTCACTAGGACAGGATATTAAACCTCCTCCATCTATATCTCACTAGGTCAGGATATTAAACCTCCTCCATGTATATCTCACTAGGTCAGGACATTAAACCTCCTCCATGTATATCTCACTAGGTCAGGATATTAAACCTCCTCCATGTATATCTCACTAGGTCAGGATATTAAACCTCCATGTATATCTCACTAGGTCAGGATATTAAACCTCCCCTCGCCCATACCCGGGCGCGAACTAGGGACCTTCTGCACACATCAACAACTGACACCTACGAAGCGTCGTTACCCATCGCTCCACAAAAGCCGCGGCCCTTGCAGAGCAAGGTCTCAGAGCAAGTGACGTCACTGATTGAAACGCTATTTAGCGCCCACGCTAACTAAGCTAGCCGTTTCACATCCGTTACACATGTATATCTCACTAGGTCAGGATATTAAACCTCCTCCATGTATATCTCACTAGGTCAGGATATTAAACCTCCTCCATGTATATCTCACTAGGTCAGGATATTAAACCTCCATGTATATCTCACTAGGTCAGGGTATTAAACCTCCATATAGATGATCAGCCAAATCTGTTTATGGTTCATAACTCAAAATAATCCATGTACCTTGTGGATCTGTTTGGACAGTGTGCACATTTGGATCAAAATATCAAAATATATGTTAATTAATATCATCACCAATTTTTGAATTTCTTTGCCTATGGGAGAAATATCAAATCAAATCAAATTTATTTATATAGCCCTTCTTATATCAGCTGATATCTCAAAGTGCTGTACAGAAACCCAGCCTAAAACCCCAAACAGCAAGCAATGCAGGTGTAGAAGCACGGTGGCTAGGAAAAACTCCCTAGAAAGGCCAGAACCTAGGAAGAAACCTAGAGAGGAACCAGGCTATGAGGGGTGGCTAGGAAAAACTCCCTAGAAAGGCCAGAATCTAGGAAGAGACCTAGAGAGGAACCAGGCTATGAGGGGTGGCTAGGAAAAACTCCCTAGAAAGGCCAGAACCTAGGAAGAAAATATATTTCCTTTCTCCAAACAACTTCATCTATTATTGTTGAATGAGTTTCCTGTAAACAATATATATTATATTTCTTATTTTTTAGTCAGGTAAATACGGATCGTCGTATTATCTGCTAAGCCGTTACAATTATAATTGGCTATACTTATTTCAACATTTACAAGTTTCAATTATATGTTTGTAAACTTACAATTAGAAAGTACCATAGTGATTGAGTGTCCATATAGCCATGCCATGGTATTTGCACTGCTACTGAGTAAACCTCCCATTGTTCTCCACTATTCCACCTGCTAAAACCTCCCCACATCCCAATTTGGATTGTCGTCCCAGTGACTGGCAGACCCTGTCCACCTGTATCCCAGGGCCTCTGAGTATTTCGTTTTTTTTTTTACATTGAGAGAGATCGTCTACAGTACATACTAGACAGGCCAGAGGGTCCAAGGTGTCCCTGGTGAAGCCTGTTTCTCTGGGGACTCTACTGACCAGCCTGGGGAGCATCTCAGAGCCCTGGAACACAAAGAATATGTCTTGATTATTGTGCCAAAGGAAATGTTGATTTTTGTCCTCTGCTCTGAAACCCAAGGACACACAAAACGAAAAGACAACACACAAAACGAAAAGACAAGACACAAAACAAAAAGACAACACACAAAACGAAAAGACAACACACAAAACGAAAAGACAACACACAAAACGAAAAGACAACACACAAAACGAAAAGACAACACACAAAACAAAAAGACAACACACAAAACGAAAAGACAACACACAAAACGAAAAGACAACACACAAAACGAAAAGACAACACACAAAACGAAAAGACAACACACAAAACGAAAAGACAACACACAAAACAAAAAGACAACACACAAAACGAAAAGACAAGACACAAAACGAAAAGACAACACACAAAACGAAAAGACAACACACAAAACGAAAAGACAACACACAAAACGAAAAGACAACACACAAAACGAAAAGACAACACACAAAACGAAAAGACATCACACAAAACGAAAAGACAACACACAAAACAGAAAGACAACACACAAAATGAAAAGACAACACACAAAACGAAAAGACAAGACATAAACACACATTCATCCTCTAATAATAGAAGAGATGGTTTGAGAGACGGACATATATTCTAATCTACTGTGACACATCGGCAGACAGAGAACCGGACAAATAAAAACATGTTAGAGCCAACCTGAAGAAAGGAAATAGGCAGGAAGTCATCTCTCATCACAGAGTTCTCAGTCCTCCTAGGATTGACCTAGTAACACACACACACACACACTCACACTCACACACACACACACACACACACACACACACACACACACACACACACACACACACACACACACACACACACACACACACACACACAAACACACACACACACACACACACACACACACACATTTTAATAACAGGAACAAAGACACAACGAAGATGAAAAATGATCAGCTGTGTGGTTACATTGATAGAATACTACATAACAACAAAATGGAGGATGAACGAGGCGCTACGTAAAGTTGTTTACCTCACATCGGGCGCGTCCCAAAAGGCGCCCTATCCTCTGTATAGTGAATGACTTCTGACCAAATCCCTAGGGGTCCTGGTCAAACGTAGTGCACTAAATAGGGAACAGGGAGCCGTTTTGGGACGCGCCCATGATGTTTACCCTTTTGGTTGGACGCAGACTGCCCTGGGGTTAAGTGACTGCTCATGCTAAAGTGAGATAACGTCAACCTCGGGGTGAGCACAGACTACTCAGGGCATGAATATCACAGAGTTACGCCGTCACTTCATTTGAATATTCTACTCCCTTCCTGTTTTGATTTGTTTCATTAACAGATTAACAATTTCTTCTTACGCACAGGTAAAACCGTCAGTGTCTTGGTCAGTTTTTTTGGGGGGCGTTGATGTGGTGTTACTATGCCAGCTGGTGTTGCTTTGAAGCTCTTAAGAAATACTGTTGTTCAATCAGGGTGTCAAACTGGACAGTTGCTTAGTAAGAGTTGATTATTCAGTCAGGGTGTCAAACTGGACAGTTGCTTAGTAAGAGTTGATTATTCAATCAGGGTGTCAAACTGGACAGTTGCTTAGTAAGAGTTGATTATTCAGTCAGGGTGTCAAACTGGACAGTTGCTTAGTAAGAGTTGATTATTCAGTCAGGGTGTCAAACTGGACAGTTGCTTAGTAAGTGTTGATTATTCAGTGTAACATTTCTCGTGTTGAATCAGGTGTTAAATTAAATCTGTAAGTGTTAAATTAACTATTTGCTTATTAAAGAACCCCAGTGTAGATGTTAATAACCAGTGGCAAACCAAAACCACGCTCCTCATTGTCATATTTCCCAGCATGCTCTATTGCACGTTGATTTTTAGAATTGTTTGTCTCAATATCTATGTTTTTTTTTTGCATGTACATTGATTGATTAATAATCTGATGCTACTCGAATATCGAATAACATACATTTATAAACTAATCCAATCTGTTATATGGATTTATTGCACCCGTTACTGGTTGTTCCAGTTTAGTCTCAAATCTTAGTCATCACAACAATCATTCTGAATGCAGATTGAGGGTGAATAAAAACATGAAATGTTGGATATCTCCACTCTGGCTGCATTCCAATAGCAACTACACATCACTTTGCAAGCCAGAATCATTTTATTTGAATGACAGGGTAGCCTAGTGGTTAAGAGCGTTGGACGAGTAACCGGAAGGTTGCAAGTTCAAACCCCCGAGCTGACAAGGTACAAATCTGTCGTTCTGCCCCTGAACAGGCAGTTAACCCGCTGTTCCTAGGTCGTCATTGAAAATAAGAATTTGTTCTTAACTGACTTGCCTGGTTAAATATATATTTTTTTTTTAAAGTACTTGTGACCCTTGGTGAAGGGCACAAGTACTGGAAACCAGGCCCGGTTTTCATAGTTGACTTTGAAAAGACATTTGATAAAGTAAGACTGGAATTTATGTATAAATGCCTGGACTATTTTTCATTTTTGGAGAATTTCTTATACAGTGGCAAGAAAAAGTATGTGAACCCTTTGGAAATACCTGGACATCTGCATAAACACCTGGACATCTGCATAAACACCTGGACATCTGCATAAACACCTGGACATCTGCATAAATACCTGGACATCTGCATAAATACCTGGACATCTGCATAAATACCTGGACATCTGCATAAATACCTGGACATCTGCATAATTACCTGGACATCTGCATAAACACCTGGACATCTGCATAAATACCTGAATTTCTGCATAAATTGGTCATCAAATTGGATCTGATCTTTATCTAAGTCACAACAATAGACTAACACGGTCTGCTTAAACTAATAACACACAAATGATTGTATTTTTCTTGCCTATATTGAATACATTATTTAAAATGTCAAGAGGAGAAAAACATGGTTGTTCACTATCGGCAAATCTATTATTTCTTATTTTTAATCTATTCTTTATCGCCATTGAAATGTTAACTATTAAAATCATCATAATAATCAGCTAAAATGATCCATGGCTTAAAAACAAAAGTGTCATTGTTCGCTGATGATTCATGTTTTCTTCTAAATCCACAATTTGGATCCACGGCCTCATAGAGGATCTACTTTCCCTGATCTCTCTGGATTAAAACCTAATCATGTTAAGTGTTCTCTATTACGTATTGGATGACAACAACAACAAAGTACCTTCACATTACCGTGTAGTTTACCAATAAAACCTTCTGATGATAGTGCAGTGAAAATACTCTGTACTCACATTGGAAATAAATAAATAATCTCACTACAATACATTTTGGGTTCCCGAGGGGCGGAGTGGTCAAAGGCACTGCGTCTCAGTGCAAGAGGCATCACTACAGTCCCCGGTTCGATTCCATCACATCCGGCCGTGATTGGGAGTCCCATAGGGCGGCGCACAATTGCACCAGCGTCGTCCGGGTTTGGCCGCGGGTAGGCCATCATTGTAAATAAGAATTTCTTGTTAACTGACTTGCCTAGTTAAATAAAGGTTAAATAAAAAAAAATTGAATGTTGGTCAAATTAGATAAGATCTTGCTACTGG
The DNA here is from genome assembly GCF_045791955.1 of Oncorhynchus clarkii lewisi. Lineage (NCBI taxonomy): Eukaryota > Metazoa > Chordata > Actinopteri > Salmoniformes > Salmonidae > Oncorhynchus > Oncorhynchus clarkii. Next base: position 97,605,305 of record NC_092148.1, read on the forward strand.
AAAAATCACCCTGATAATGTCATGTCTGCTTCCAACTCACACTCTAAAACACATAGATCCCCTGAACACAGCTCACTCTCCAGATCCCAATCACCTGAATTCTGATCACCTGTTCACACACCTATGTCATTATCACACACTATGTAGTTCAGTTCTTTGCACCCCGTCACTGTGAGGTCTTGTTGGTTTTGTGACAGAGCACTGTTTATTTAGTGCTGGTTTTCCTGTCATTTAATCCTCCCGTGTTTGATCGTTTCTGCCCGCCTCACTAACGACGTCTTTTGTCTATTCCCTGCCTGTACTTCAGCATATCGGATTTCCTGTTATCTACCTATTGCCTGATCTCCTGTACTACCTTACGAGCCTTTTCACTGCCTGTACTGTTGCCTTTTTGGACCCCCTGTGTATGACTTTCTGCCTGCCCCTGGACCCAGCTACCTGCCTCCTCCTGTGTATGGCCTTCTGCCTGCCCCTGGACCCAGCTACCTGCCTCCTCCTTTGTATGACCTTCTGCCTGCCCCTGGACCCAGCTACCTGCCTCCTCCTGTGTATGACTTTCTGCCTGCCCCTGGACCCAGCTACCTGCCTCCTCCTGTGTATGACCTTCTGCCTGCCCCTGGACCCAGCTACCTGCCTCCTCCTGTGTATGACCTTCTGCCTGCCCCTGGACCCAGCTACCTGCCTCCTCCTGTGTATGACCTTCTGCCTGCCCCTGGACCCAGCTACCTGCCTCCTCCTGTGTATGACCTTCTGCCTGCCCCTGGACCCAGCTACCTGCCTCCTCCTGTGGTCCTTTTCAAGAAACACCTGCTGCGCCCTGCGCTTGAGACCAGCTCTCTGTCTCCCCTCGTGTTCATTACAGATTCATTCTTTCATATCCCAGTTTACCTATTTACTTATGGCCCTGCCTACACCTAACAACTTTTTTAACTGTTTTATTTTATTATGTGAGCAAAGAATATTCCATTTTTATTTGGAATGGCAAACCAGACTAAATTAAATGGGCCTATTTATATTACATATTAAAGCATTAGACCTCTCACTAAAGGCTTCAATCAGCTATACTTCAAATAAAATGTTATTTGTCACGTGCCGAATACAACAGGTGTAGTAGACCTTACAGTGAAATACTGAATACAACAGGTGTAGTAGACCTTACAGTGAAATACTGAATACAACAGGTGTAGTAGACCTTACAGTGAAATACTGAATACAACAGGTGTAGTAGACCTCACAGTGAAATGCTGAATACAACAGGTGTAGTAGACCTTACAGTGAAATACTGAATACAACAGGTGTAGTAGACCTCACAGTGAAATACTGAATACAACAGGTGTAGTAGACCTTACAGTGAAATGCTGAATACAACAGGTGTAGTAGACCTCACAGTGAAATACTGAATACAACAGGTGTAGTAGACCTTACAGTGAAATGCTGAATACAACCAGTGTAGTAGACCTCACAGTGAAATACTGAATACAACAGGTGTAGTAGACCTTACAGTGAAATGCTGAATACAACAGGTGTAGTAGACCTCACAGTGAAATACTGAATACAACAGGTGTAGTAGACCTTACAGTGAAATGCTGAATACAACCGGTGTAGTAGACCTCACAGTGAAATACTGAATACAACAGGTGTAGTAGACCTCACAGTGAAATGCTGAATACAACAGGTGTAGTAGACCTCACAGTGAAATGCTGAATACAACAGGTGTAGTAGACCTTACAGTGAAATGCTGAATACAACAGGTGTAGTAGACCTTACAGTGAAATGCTGAATACAACAGGTGTAGTAGACCTCACAGTGAAATACTGAATACAACAGGTGTAGTAGACCTTACAGTGAAATGCTGAATACAACAGGTGTAGTAGACCTTACAGTGAAATGCTGAATACAACAGGTGTAGTAGACCTTACAGTGAAATGCTGAATACAACAGGTGTAGTAGACCTTACAGTGAAATGCTGAATACAACAGGTGTAGTAGACCTTACAGTGAAATGCTGAATACAATAGGTGTAGTAGACCTTACAGTGAAATGCTGAATACAACAGGTGTAGTAGACCTTACAGTGAAATGCTGAATACAACAGGTGTAGTAGACCTTACAGTGAAATGCTGAATACAACAGGTGTAGTAGACCTTACACTGAAATGCTGAATACAACAGGTGTAGTAGACCTTACACTGAAATGCTGAATACAACAGGTGTAGACCTCACAGTAAAATGCTTACTTACAAGCCCTTAACCAACAATGCAGTTTCATGAAAATACACACAAAAAAGTAAAATATAAGAATAACAAATAATTAAAGAGCAGCAGTAAATAACAATAGCAGGACTATATATAGTATAGTGATACTCTCAATGATCGGCTATGAAAAGCCAACTGACATTTACTCCTGAGGTGCTGACATGTTGCACCCTCTACAACCACTGTGATTATTATTGTTTGATGCTGGTCATGCTGGTCATTTATGAACATTTGAACATCTTGGCCATGTTCTGTTATAATCTCCACCTGGCACAGCCAGAAGAGGACTGGCCACCCCACAGCCTGGTTCCTCTCTAGGTTTCTTCCTAGGTTTTGGCCTTTCTAGGGAGTTTTTCCTAGCCACCGTGCTTCTACACCTGCATTGCTTGCTGTTTGGGGGTTTTAGGCTGGGTTTCTGTACAGCACTTTGAGATATCAGCTGATGTACGAAGGGCTATATAAATACATTTGATTTGATTTGGTTTGATGCACCTGAGCTCAATTTTGAGTCTCATAGCAAAGGGTCTGAATAGTTTGTACACATTTCGTTTTGTCATTATGGGGTGTAGATGGTTTTTATTAAATCCATTTTATATCGTAACAAAACGGGGGAAAGGTGAATGGGTCTGAATGCTGTGAAGGTAACTTTAACCTTTTAATGCCACTGGCGTTGGAAAATAGTGGTGTTAAAAGGGCAACACTTTCTCTTGGTTCACATAAAAAACACCTCGAAAGTGTGAAATTGAACACCCTCAGTGTTTATTTTACTGAGGGTAAAATTCGGTGAGCTCTGGGCTAAGAATTGGCTGTGTGAAAAATGGCCTATTCCCTACATAGTGCACTACTTTATACTATGCTGAGGTCTGTCCAACGCTGGTCCGACCAAGCTGACTCCAAGACACTCCAAGACTGCTTCCATCACGTGGACTGGGAGATGTTTCGTATTGCGTCAGATAACAACATTGACGAATACGCTGATTCGGTGTGCGAGTTCATTAGAACGTGCGTTGAAGATGTCGTTCCCATAGCAACGATTAAAACATTCCCTAACCAGAAACCGTGGATTGATGGCAGCATTCGAGTGAAACTGAAAGCGCGAACCACTGCTTTTAATCAGGGCAAGGTGTCTGGTAACATGACCGAATACAAACAGTGCAGCTATTCCCTCCGCAAGGCTATCAAACAAGCTAAGCGCCAGTACAGAGACAAAGTAGAATCTCAATTCAACGGCTCAGACACAAAAGGCATGTGGCAGGGTCTACAGTCAATCACGGACTACAGGAAGAAATCCAGCCCAGTCACGGACCAGGATGTCTTGCTCCCAGGCAGACTAAATCACTTTTTTGCCCGCTTTGAGGACAATACAGTGCCACTGACACGGCCTGCAACGAAAACATGCGGTCTCTCCTTCACTGCAGCCGAGGTGAGTAAGACATTTAAACGTGTTAACCCTCGCAAGGCTGCAGGCCCAGACGGCATCCCCAGCCGCGCCCTCAGAGCATGCGCAGACCAGCTGGCCGGTGTGTTTACGGACATATTCAATCAATCCCTATACCAGTCTGCTGTTCCCACATGCTTCAAGAGGGCCACCATTGTTCCTGTTCCCAAGAAAGCTAAGGTAACTGAGCTAAACGACTACCGCCCCGTAGCACTCACATCCGTCATCATGAAGTGCTTTGAGAGACTAGTCAAGGACCATATCACCTCCACCCTACCTGACACCCTAGACCCACTCCAATTTGCTTACCGCCCAAATAGGTCCACAGACGATGCAATCTCAACCACACTGCACACTGCCCTAACCCATCTGGACAAGAGGAATACCTATGTGAGAATGCTGTTCATCGACTACAGCTCGGCATTCAACACCATAGTACCCTCCAAGCTCGTCATCAAGCTCGAGACCCTGGGTCTCGACCCCGCCCTGTGCAACTGGGTTCTGGACTTCCTGATGGGCCGCCCCCAGGTGGTGAGGGTAGGCAACAACATCTCCTCCCCGCTGATCCTCAACACTGGGGCCCCACAAAGGTGCGTTCTGAGCCCTCTCCTGTACTCCTTGTTCACCCACGACTGCGTGGCCACGCACGCCTCCAACTCAATCATCAAGTTTGCGGACGACACAACAGTGGTAGGCTTGATTACCAACAACGACGAGACGGCCTACAGGGAGGAGATGAGGGCCCTCGGAGTGTGGTGTCAGGAAAATAACCTCACACTCAACGTCAACAAAACTAAGGAGATGATTGTGGACTTCAGGAAACAGCAGAGGGAACACCCCCCTATCCACATCGATGGAACAGTAGTGGAGAGGGTAGCAAGTTTTAAGTTCCTCGGCATACACATCACAGACAAACTGAATTGGTCCACTCACACAGACAGCATCGTGAAGAAGGCGCAGCAGCGCCTCTTCAACCTCAGGAGGCTGAAGAAATTCGGCTTGTCACCAAAAGCACTCACAAACTTCTACAGATGCACAATCGAGAGCATCCTGGCGGGCTGTATCACCGCCTGGTATGGCAACTGCACCGCCCTCAACCGTAAGGCTCTCCAGAGGGTAGTGAGGTCTGCACAACGCATCACCGGGGGCAAACTACCTGCCCTCCAGGACACCTACACCACCCCATGTCACAGGAAGGCCATAAAGATCATCAAGGACATCAACCACCCGAGCCACTGCCTGTTCACCCCGCTATCATCCAGAAGGCGAGGTCAGTACAGGTGCATCAAAGCTGGGACCGAGAGACTGAAAAACAGCTTCTATCTCAAGGCCATCAGACTGTTAAACAGCCACCACTAACACTGAGTGGCTGCTGCCAACACACTGACACTGACTCAACTCCAGCCACTTTAATAATGGGAATTGATGGGAAATGATGTAAATATATCACTAGCCACTTTAAACAATGCTACCTTATATAATGTTACTTACCCTACATTATTCATCTCATATGCATACGTATATACTGTACTCTATATCATCGACTGTATCCTTATGTAATACATGTATCACTAGCCACTTTAAACTATGCCACTTTGTTTACATACTCATCTCATTTGTACATACTGTACTCGATACCATCTACTGTATCTTGCCTATGCTGCTCTGTACCATCACTCATTCATATATCCTTATGTACATATTCTTTATCCCCTTACACTGTGTACAAGACAGTAGTTTTGGAATTGTTAGTTAGATTACTTGTTATTACTGCATTGTCGGAACTAGAAGCACAAGCATTTCGCTACACTCGCATTAACATCTGCTAACCATGTGTATGTGACAAATAAAATTTGATTTGATTTGATTTGATTTGACTAGAGCCCTACGGGCCCTGGTCAATATTAGTGCACTATATAGGGAATAGGTGCCATTAAGGATGCATACTAAGAGATATGACACTAATCATGTGACCAGACCTGGGATACTGACATCACTAACCATGTGACTAGACCTGGGATACTGACATCACTAACCATGTGACCAGACCTGGGTTACTGACATCACTAACCATGTGACCAGACCTGGGTTACTGAGTGTTGTCTCTATCCTGGAGTGACAGATGGCCGGGGTTTGCAGTTCTTAGACTTTTCTATAGTTTACATTGTGCCAGGCAATCTCAAACAAGGTAGAGTATTTGAAATTATTTCCAATAGTATTTGAACACTTATCTCTAACCATGTGGCAATTTTGTATATTTAGAGGGAGCAACACTAACCATGTGGTACTGGGGCAGAAATGTGTTGGGTTGCAGGGCCGTCCCTTCGGTGAAACCGCTCTGTCCTTGGGCTCCCACTAACTGGTGCTTCTGAGAAACTAAAGGACAATCATGTGTCATTTATGCTCTCTAAACAGCCCCTTCTCTGCAGCGGGCAGAGCTGGGTGACGTCATTGCAATCAGTTTTGCCAGAGGAGTAATACCCTTTTCACACAACAAACGTAGCAGAGCCAAGTTGTGTTCTCCTCATTATGCCCCCCAGCACAGAGCCTGCACAGAGCCAGCACAGAGCCAGCACAGAGCCTGCACAGAGCCAGCACAGAGCCTGCACAGAGCCTGCACAGAGCCAGCACAGAGCCAGCACAGAGCCTGCACACAGCCAGCACAGAGCCAGCACAGAGCCTGCACAGAGCCAGCACAGAGCCAGCACAGAGCCTGCACAGAGCCTGCACAGAGCCTGCACAGAGCCTGCACAGTACAGTTCTGTTCTGGCCTGTTCTGTAAAAAGGGTATTACTAAATCATTCAGCTCCTCAGTATATTACACTGTACCTGGTGGTCTGGGACGATATGGAACAAAGTGTTCCTTATACTCTGTCTGGATGGATACATTCTGGGGGAGAGAGGGAGAGAGGGAGGAAGGAAGGAAGGAAGGAAGGAAGGAAGGAAGGAAGGAAGGAAGGAAGGAGACAGAAAGACACTTAAAATCCATTTATTCTCAGTCGCTCTCCCTCATCCCTCCCCTCCTCTCTCCTCACTGCTGTAGGCCGTGTCTTCAGCTGTAGATATCCACTCTCTCTGATCTGTCCACTGGGGCAAGGCAGGGTCTCTGACCCATCAGGTCTGGTCAGGGGCTGGAAATGGCGCTTAGTCTGAGACTGGAAACTATCTAGCAGAGAACGCCTGGAGAAGACCCAAAACACACACTTAATGTCACTGTTATAATCCACTGTATATGTCATCCCTGCAGGAATTGAACCTATGACCTTGGCATTCCTATCGCCAAGCTCTTGATAACTGAGCCATACAGGACCACATAATAGTATAGAAATACTATCACTACCAGTAATCACCTCTGGAGGACATATCTGAAATTGCAACATATTTAAATAATGCACTACTTTTAGCCAGAGCTCTGTGGTAGATTAGTGTCCTGTACAGGGGGTCGTTCTGGCTCGGTCAAGGCTACTAGTGTCCTGTACAGGGGGTCGTTCTGGCTCGGTCAAGACTACTAGTGTCCTGTCCAGGGGGTCGTTCTGGCTCGGTCAAGGCTACTAGTGTCCTGTCCAGGGGGTCGTTCTGGCTCGGTCAAGGCTACTAGTGTCCTGTCCAGGGGGTCGTTCTGGCTCGGTCAAGACTACTAGTGTCCTGTCCAGTGGGTCGTTCTGGCTCGGTCAAGGCTACTAGTGTCCTGTCCAGGGGGTCGTTCTGGCTCGGTCAAGGCTACTAGTGTCCTGTCCAGGGGGTCGTTCTGGCTCGGTCAAGGCTACTAGTGTCCTGTCCAGGGGGTCGTTCTGGCTTGGTCAAGACTATTTAATTTCTTTACTTGGGCCAGAGCCCTATGTGGGTCTGATAAAAGAGTGCACTGTGTAGGGACAGACTGGGGCTGTAGTATAATATAATATTGTATAATACAGTATAATATAATATGGTATTGATTAATATAATATAGTATTGTATAATATAATATAGTATTGTATAATATAGTATAATATTGTATAGTATAATATAATATAGTATTGTATAGTATAATATGATATAGTATTGTATAATCTAGTATAATATAGTATTGTATTGTATAATATAGTATTGTATAACATAGTATAGTCTTACCTTAACTGTGGGTTATCAATGTGGTCCAGGCTAGGGCTGTAGTATAATATAGTATAGTATAATATAACATAGTATTGTATAATATAGTATAGTATAATATAGTATTGTATAATATAGTATTGTATAATGTAGTATAATATTGTATAGTATAATATAATATAGTATTGTATAGTATAATATGATATAGTATTGTATAATATAGTATAATATAAAATAGTATTGTATAATATAGTATAATATAATATAGTATTGTATAATATAGTATAGTATAATATAATATAGTATAATATAGTATTGTATAATATAGTATAATATAATATAGTATAGTCTTACCCTAGCTGTGGGTTATCAGTGTGGTCCAGACTAGGGCTGTAGTATAATATAGTATAGTATGATATAGTATTGTATAATATAGTATAGTATAATATAGTATTGTATAATATAGTATAGTATAATATAGTATTGTATAATATAGTATAGTCTTACCCTAACTGTGGGTTATCAGTGTGGTCCAGACTAGGGCTGTAGTAAACAGCAGGTCTCAGGTTGGCAGAGTACCCTGTACAGTAATGATGACCTAGACATGGACTGAAGACTTCTTTGCCTGGATAAGATATGACAGTAAGATGGGGAGGGGTTGGGGGGATAGGGAGGGGGGGGATAGGGATAGGGAGGGGGGGATAGGGATAGGGAGGGGGGGATAGGGAGGGGTTGGGGTTGGGGGGATAGGGAGGGGGGATAGGGAGGGGTTGGGGGATAGGGAGGGGGGATAGGGATAGGGAGGGGGGGATAGGGAGGGGGGGGGGGGATAGGGAGGGGGGGGGATAGGGAGGGGAGGTGGGATAGGGAGGGGGGGTTAGGGAGGGGGAGGGGGCTTCCCAACAATATCTCTCTTCTCCTGAAGTTTGCACTCATGAGAGTAAAAGATGGCTAGAGTTCTTCCATATTTCCTATGGGAAATTCTTATACCAGTAATTTCCTTTGAAATCAGTGAAAAGAAGTGAACAAGTACACATTTTAGTGAGGTAATTGGGACCAGTGTGTGGCCATGTGAGTGAGTCATTAGGGAATCTGGCTTTGCATTGTTAAAAATCACACAGGCGTATCATTGAGGGTGAAAGCAGAGTATACTTGAGAAAGCAGAACACTTCAGGCAAATGTAGTGGATATTATCTTACCATCAGTAGAATAAAATAAAAATAAAATTCAATACAATAGAGAGTTTATATCAAGTCATATCAGATATCTTGTTCTCACCAAAAGAAGCCCTGTAGGAGGTACAGTAGAGGTTGAGGGAGGTGTTGGCCAGACGGCCTCCTGGGCTTCCCGTTCCTCTTAGAGGGGGCCTGGTGACCAGGTCTACCTGACTAACCATCTGTGAGGGACCAGGATCATGGATAAATACTACAGTTAACTCCACTAGCAACAACGATAGACAGAGAAAAATAGCTGCCTGTAACCGGGAGAGAAGACTGATTTGAGTTCATGTTGAACTTTGACAGTCAAACTCTTTTTTTGTTTGTTTTGTTTTTACACTATTAGAAAATGTATAGCTTTCTCACAGTAGCTTACACTCATTCTACATGTCATCATGTAAGTCATGTATTTTCATCAAGAATGAAGAGAAATGGAAAGTTATCGTAGCAGAAGACGTATATAACATGCTAAATACCCTTATTATAGGCCTAGCCTACAGATTCATTCATTTATGATCACCTCTGTAATTATAAATATATATTAAGAACTAGTATGCCTAGTCGACATTCATTTCAGTAAAATATCTGCATCATTATGATAAAAGCGACCCCTCCTCACGCGCTCTACCGTTACCTGTCTGTCGAAGCGGTGTTTCTGCGTACCGGCGGCCTCCTCTCGCCGTGTTAGGTTTTAGAGCCCGGGACCCGTGCCGTCTCCATGATACCGACCGTTGCTACGGTGATTCTCCAAGTGGCGCCAGCAGCACTTCACAATGACGGACGAAATGAGGTCACAAGAGAAGTCATAGAAGCAAACCGTTGCTCCTAATACAAGTAGCTTGCAGTTGCACAGGTTAAGCTCACTCTGCTTGTTCCCTGATCTGTTTCGTGCCTGTTGTGCCTGTTGCTGTTGTCATTGTCATGTTTGGCATGACAATTAGTGTGACAAGGAGTTGGCATGAAATCACAAACAGATTGACACTAAGGCTAAAGCTGGCTACGGTAAAATGACATGATTTAATATATATATATATATATATATATATAATCTGATTGAGGTATCCAGTAAATCAAAGGGCATTTAATTTATGAATGATCCATTTATCATGATTAGAATAATGTACGATCTCCAAGGATATAATCAATACCTTGAGGGAGTTAGGTTACTAATAGCTCATGTTATTGTCAGAGCTGTAGCTACATATAAAGACATCAAGGTCCAGTATACATATACCTATAAATATATAAAACAAATATTTAAAAAATTACTGAGGTATATATATATATATTTTATATATATATATATATACTATTATTATTTTTTACAAAAAATTACTGAGGTGTATATATATATTTGGGGTAGCCTAGTGGTTAGAGCATTTGGGCCAGTAACTGGAAGGTTGCAAGATCAAATCCCAGAGCTGACAAGATAAAAATCTGTCATTCTGCCCCTGAACAAGGCAGTTAACCCACTGTTCCTAGGCTGTCATTGTAAATAAGAATTAGTTCTTAACTTACCTGCCTACTTAATTAAAGGTAATGTATATAAATATATATTCTAACTGTCAACAGTAAGATTAGACCCTGACTGAGTTCCATATTTTAGCATATTCTGAACTTACTGCTGACAGTATAGTGGAATACACAGGGTGCAATTTCTTTGTTGTGCATCAGCAGTTTCCCTCTTGTTATATATCGCTCACTGACAGTCACTCAATTAGCCCATCTCAGTTAAAATGTTTTACATTGGTAAATCTAGTTACTCTAAAATCCTAACCTAACCACCACCAGGGGTCCTGACCACCACCAGGGGTCCTGACCACCACCAGGGGTCCTGACCATCAGGGGTCCTGACCACCACCAGGGGTCCTGACCATCAAGGGTCCTGACCACCAGGGGTCCTGACCATCAGGGGTCCTGACCACCACCAGGGGTCCTGACCATCAGGGGTCCTGACCACCAGGGGTCCTGACCACCACCAGGGGTCCTGACCACCAGGGATCCTGACCACCCACCAGGGGTCTTGACCACCACCAGGGGTCTTGACCACCACCAGGGGTCCTGACCACCAGGGATCCTGACCACCAGGCACCAGGGGTCCTGACCACCAGGGGTCCTGACCACCAGGGGTTCTGACCATCAGAGGTCCTGACCACCACCAGGGGTCCTGACCACCAGGGGTCCTGACCACCACCAGGGGTCCTGACCACCAGGGGTCCTGACCACCACCAGGGGTCCTGACCACCACCAGGGGTCCTGACCACCACCAGGGGTCCTGACCACCAGCGTGATAATAACTGAAGCTACTCCAACCAGCGTGATAATATCTGTGCTATTTATTTGGGTGGGTGTTTTTTAGTTTTTAAAGTCGTATAAACATCCCCTCTCAGACCCTGGCTATGGCCCTGTATGGTAAAGAGAAAAATGATACACTTTTAGATCAGATTTCTCCCTTACTTGCGTCACATCTCGTCTCTGCATACGTTAACCTCACTTTTTACAGAACACCACTGAAAAAAACCTACTGGGGCACATTGGGTGTTTATGTGCTGGGCCTGTCTTAAATAAATTACAATACTAAGCATATTACTTTAATATCCTGGGTGTGCTTTTCCCTGTGGATATATTTATACACCCACTTTATGACATCAATTATGTCGGCAATGATTGTACACATTATTAGGCAACACCCAAGTGGCACCTGTGCCAAGAGACTGTTGTTACAGGTTACAGCCACAAGATGGGGGTGTTGCAACACAATTGTGTTTAAGCAGACCTCAACAACCCCAGTCCTTAGTGTGGCTTCCACACAATCTATCTCGGCAAGGTGAGGTGGTGGCTTTCTGTTCACATAATTAACTAGGTAATAAATGCACTTAATCAACATTAAGTGGAGGGTTGATTACTATGGTAAAGCACTCAGCATTTTCACAAAACACAGTTTGCGTGGCTACCTGCACTGTCATTATGAACACAATTAACCACAACACTGTAGTTTGACAGCTTGGGCTAAGCTTCAATTCATGTCGACATGACCAGTCATACTAAAGAAAGCACGGTCATACATTTTCTGTAGCCCAGTCCAAACATTTAAAATGAAAGACTTGTTATGACCGATGTATTTAATTTCCTCATTAAAGTAAATCTCCACTAGCGTTAGAGAGGCAACCGCAAAAGAACAACAGACGCGCAGAGGGAAAAAAATGGTTTGTTCATCTTGACTCGTTTTATTGTTGTTCAAAATAGTATCATTTTCCACCTCTTTTTCTCTCTGTGAAACAGTGAATGTGGCATATCGAGGTTTGGTTGAAACTGATGAGAGGCGACAGCTTGGAGAGCAGAGGAGGCTCTGTAGAAGGCATACAGCGCAGGAACAGTCATCTGAGACATGGCTCCCGGAGAGGAACACCTTCCCTCCCTCCCTCCCTCCCTTTGCCTCACCCAGCCCACAGAGAGAGAGAGAGAGAGAGAGAGGCATGGAGAGAGAGAGAGGCATAGAGAGAGAGAGAGAGGCATAGAGAGAGAGAGAGGCATAGAGAGAGAGAGGCATAGAGAGAGAGAGGCATAGAGAGAGAGAGGCATAGAGAGAGGCATAGAGAGAGAGGCATAGAGAGAGAGAGAGGCATAGAGAGAGAGAGAGGCATAGAGAGAGAGAGGCATAGAGAGAGGCATAGAGAGAGAGAGGCATAGAGAGAGAGAGAGAGGCATAGAGAGAGAGAGGCATAGAGAGAGAGAGAGGCATAGAGAGAGAGAGAGAGGCATAGAGAGAGAGAGAGGCATAGAGAGAGAGAGGCATAGAGAGAGAGAGAGGCATAGAGAGAGAGAGGCATAGAGAGAGGCATAGAGAGAGAGGCATAGAGAGAGAGAGAGACATAGAGAGAGAGAGAGGCATAGAGAGAGAGAGAGAGGCATAGAGAGAGAGAGAGGCATAGAGAGAGAGGCATAGAGAGAGAGAGAGGCATAGAGAGAGAGAGGCATAGAGAGAGGCATAGAGAGAGAGGCATAGAGAGAGAGAGAGGCATAGAGAGAGAGAGAGGCATAGAGAGAGAGAGGCATAGAGAGAGAGAGAGAGGCATAGAGAGAGAGAGAGAGGCATAGAGAGAGAGAGGCATAGAGAGAGAGAGAGGCATAGAGAGAGAGAGAGAGAGAGAGAGAGAGAGAGAGGCATAGAGAGAGAGAGAGGCATAGAGAGAGAGAGAGAACTGGCCTGGAGGGACACAAACCCAGGGACCATATAAACAGTGCGAGCCAGGGTACCCTCAGAAACACTGTCAGTAATGTTGTACATAGACATCCAGGATTGCATGTGTCTGGATTGGCTCGAGATGCTCTAGCTCCACCACTATCTCCAGGTCAACCACCACTATCCCCAGGTCAACCACCACTATCCCCAGGTCAACCACCACTACCCCCAGGTCAACCACCACTATCCCCAGGTCAACCACCACTATCCCCAGGTCAACCACCACTCTCCCCAGGTCAACCACCACTATCCCCAGGTCAACCACCACTATCCCCAGGTCAACCACCACTATCCCCAGGTCAACCACCACTACCCCCAGGTCAACCACCACTATCCCCAGGTCAACCACCACTATCCCCAGGTCAACCACCACTCTCCCCAGGTCAACCACCACTATCCCCAGGTCAACCACCACTACCCCCAGGTCAACCACCACTATCCCCAGGTCAACCACCACTATCCCCAGGTCAACCACCACTATCCCCAGGTCAACCACCACTATCCCCAGGTCAACCACCACTACCCCCAGGTCAACCACCACTATCCCCAGGTCAACCACCACTATCACCAGGTCAACCACCACTATCCCCAGGTCAACCACCACTATCCCCAGTTCAACCACCACTATCCCCAGGTCAACCACCACTACCCCCAGGTCAACCACCACTATCCCCAGGTCAACCACCACTATCCCCAGGTCAACCACCCCTACCCCCAGGTCAACCACCACTATCCCCAGGTCAACCACCACTATCCCCAGGTCAACCACCACTACCCCCAGGTCATCCACCACTATCCCCAGGTCAACCACCACTATCCCCAGGTCAACCACCACTATCCCCAGGTCAACCACCACTATCCCCAGGTCAACCACCACTACCCCCAGGTCATCCACCACTATCCCCAGGTCAACCACCACTATCCCCAGGTCAACCACCACTATCCCCAGGTCAACCACCACTATCCCCAGGTCAACCACCACTACCCCCAGGTCAACCACCACTATCCCCAGGTCAACCACCACTATCCCCAGGTCAACCACCACTCTCCCCAGGTCAACCACCACTATCCCCAGGTCAACCACCACTATCCCCAGGTCAGCCACCACTATCCCCAGGTCAACCACCACTACCCCCAGGTCAACCACCACTATCCCCAGGTCAACCACCACTATCCCCAGGTCAACCACCACTCTCCCCAGGTCAACCACCACTATCCCCAGGTCAACCACCACTACCCCCAGGTCAACCACCACTATCCCCAGGTCAACCACCACTATCCCCAGGTCAACCACCACTATCCCCAGGTCAACCACCACTACCCCCAGGTCAACCACCACTATCCCCAGGTCAACCACCACTATCCCCAGGTCAACCACCACTATCCCCAGTTCAACCACCACTATCCCCAGGTCAACCACCACTATCCCCAGGTCAACCACCACTACCCCCAGGTCAACCACCACTATCCCCAGGTCAACCACCACTATCCCCAGGTCAACCACCACTATCCCCAGGTCAACCACCACTATCCCCAGGTCAACCACCACTATCCCCAGGTCAACCACCACTATCCCCAGGTCAACCACCACTATCCCCAGGTCATCCACCACTATCCCCAGGTCAACCACCACTACCCCCAGGTCAACCACCACTATCCCCAGGTCAACCACCACTATCCCCAGGTCAACCACCACTATCCCCAGGTCAACCACCACTACCCCCAGGTCAATCCACCACTATCCCCAGGTCAACCACAGCTATCCCCAGGTCAACCACAGCTAGCCCCAGGGCAACCACAGCTAGCCCCAGGTCAACCACAGCTATCCCCGAGTCAAGCTGTGCTGGCTCCACCTAAACCTGCTAGCTGCCAATTTGGTAGACCCCTTCATAGCGTCAGCCTATGGGATACCAAAGCCTTCATAACTAACCTTCAGAAGTGGAAGGGAAAGTGATGAACACTTCTCAAGATGTCATTGGACAGTCTCCTGAACAATCATGCTCACATCATTGAACCATATCAATATCAGTTCCTCTTTGATCGTGTCCAATTCCCAGGTGCACACAAACTGGCCAAGGCCTGTATGCATGATGCCAGACCCTACACCACAGCTCTTCAATCCCTGCAGGACAAATGTAGCCAACCACGTCAACTGAGCAAAATCAGGCTGTCATCTAGTGAATCTAAGTGGATGTAAAGAATCTAGCTAAAGGTTTTAACATTAATGCAAATTGAATAAACAATTTTGTAAGCTTGACTCACTGTTAATTTAAAAAATATATATATAATTCTGACTTGTCATTGTTCTTTATTGTAGTAATGTTAGAGATTGAAAATATTTGATTGCAGCTAAAGTAACGTAGTTGGGGGGGGGGGGGGTAATGGGATTGAGCCAAAGTGTCTCATCTCTGCACTCACAGGCTGACCACACCGTTGCAAAATATATTTAGAAATGTATGTTATTCAATTATTGCACCCACACTGCTGGCGCACGCCAACGAGCAGCTGCGTTGCCAAGGGCTAAAATAGAAATCAGTTCTCTTTCTGAAGCAAATCGCACTGCAAGTCCTGACTCTCCCAAAGACTCATTGGTTTATTGAAGCAGGTACCCACGTGCCATCTCCTCATTGGTTATACCCACGTGGGTGACTGAAAGGCGAACGAGGTAAGTGGCGGTAATGCACCTAATTTATGAAAGTTGCCAATTGCAATATAAAGTCAAGAGAAGAAAAAGCCTGGAAGGAAGAGAGACGACTAGAAACAATTCGGTTGACCGTTTTATTTGTGGATTAATTGTCAGAGTAGAGGACCTTGTGCATTTCAGGTAAAATAACAACTCAATGTTTATATCCCAGGACAAATTAGGTAGCAACAGCAAGCTAGCTAAATAGGACAAATTAGCTAGCAAGTGCAAGCTAGCTAAATAGGACAAATTAGCTAGCAACAGCAAGCTAACTAGCTAAATTGGACAAATTAGCTAGCAAGTGCAAGCTAACTAGCTAAATTGGACAAATTAGCTAGCAAGTGCAAGCTAACTAAATAGGACAAATTAGCTAGCAACAGCAAGCTAACTAGCTAAATTGCCATAAATGTTTAAAACTTCTTGATGACAGGGGGCAGTATTTTCACGTCCGGATGAAATGCCCAAATTCAACTGCCTGCTACTCATCCCCAGAAGATAAGATATGCATATTATTAGTGGATTTGGATAGAAAACACTCAGAAGTTTCAAAAACTGTTTGAACCATGTCTGTGAGTATAACAGAACTTATTTAGCAGGCGAAACCCCGAGGACTAACCATTCAGATTATTTTTTATGTTTTTATGGTCACTGTGACAGTGACACGATCGTTGTAAAGGGGAGACCAAAGCACAGCGTGATTAGAATACATTATTTTATTGAAGGAAGAACACGGAGAACACTTAAACAAAAACAACAAACCGAACGCGACGCTATGCCCAACGAATGCAGACACAGGCAACTACACATACATAATAACCCACGAACCACAATACAAAACAGGCTACCTAAATATGGTTCCCAATCAGAGACAACGACAAACACCTGCCACTGATTGAGAACCATATCAGGCCAAAACACATAGAAACAGACTAACTAGACATGCAACATAGAATGCCCACTCATATCGCACCCTGACCAAACAAAACATAGAAACAAACAACGCAAATAATGGTCAGAGTGTGACAATCACTCACTTTTCAATGGTTTTTCATTGGGAATCCAGATTTCTAAGGGACCTTCTTGCAGTTCCTATCGCTTCCACTGGATGGTTGAGGTTTGTGTAATGAAGAAGTACGGCCATCTTGAACGAGGGTCACTTGAAGTGTACTGTTAGATAGAGGCGCATGACCAGAAAGCAGCTTCAGTTTGTTTTTCCTCCTGTATTGAACACAGATCATCCCGTCTTCAATTTTATCGATTATTTACTTTAAAAAAAATACCTAAAGTTGTATTACAAAAGTAGTTTGAAATGTTTTGGCAAAGTTTACAGGTAACTTTTGAGATATTTTGTGGGGGGGGCTGGTTGGAACTGGTGTTTTTCTGCATCTAACGCGCCAAATAAAATTGACATTTTGGATAGATATTGACGGAATTAATTGAACAAAAGGACCATTTGTGATGTTTATGGGACATATTGGACAACAAAAGAAGCTCGTCAAAGGTATGAATTATTTTTTTATTTCTGCGTCTTGTCTGGTTTGAAATATGTTTTCTCTCTTTGATTACGGAGGTGCTATCCTCAGATAATAGCATCGTTTGCTTTCGCTGAAAAGCCTTTTTTGAAATCTGACATGTTGGCTGGATTATAGTAATTTATTTGAATTTGGCACTCTGCAGTTTCCCTGGCTTTTGGCCAAGTGGGACGCCACAGGTTAAGGCTTTTCAACCTGCCCCCAAATTAATATAGGTTAGAGTTTGGTTATGATATTTTAACCTGCGTGTCACGTTTGGTGTGGGGGGACAAAATACATTTTTTGCAAAATGGCGCACAATGGCGCACGGTGGCGCACGGTGGGTTAGGGCAGTGTGGTTGGAATTGCATCGTCTGTGGACCTATTGGGGCGATAAGAAAATTGGAGTGGGTCTAGGGTGTCAGGTAGGGTGGAGGTGATATGGTCCTTGTGTCATGCGTAGGTGTAATAGGTGGCAGGGAAGTCAGGCGCAGGAGAGTCAAATGGAGTGTAAAATGGAGTCTTTTAATAAAGTCCACGGAGTATGCTCCATAACACTAAATGTACATAAACATGGGTACGAGGACCCGACGCACACCTATACAACAATCACACTACACTGACAAATAAAACAATCTCTGACAAAGACATGAGGGGAAACAGAGGGTTAAATACACAACAGGTAATGAATGGGATTGAAAACAGGTGTATGGGAAGACAAGACAAAACCAATGGAAAATGAAAAAAAGGATCAATGATGGCTAGAAGACCGGTGACGTCGAACGCCGAGCACCGCCCGAACAAGGAGAGGCAACGACTTCGGCAGAAGTCGTGACACCTTGACTAGTCTCTCAAAGCACTTCATGATGACGGAAGTGAGAGCTACGGGGCGGTAGTCGTTTAGCTCAGTTACCTTAGCTTTCTTGGGAACAGGAACAATGGTGGCCCTCTTGAAGCATGTGGGAACAGCAGACTGGGATAAGGATTGATTGAATATGTCCGTAAACACACCAGCCAGCTGGTCTGCGCATGCTCTGAGGGCGCGGCTGGGGATGCCATCTGGGCCTGCAGCCTTGCGAGGGTTGACACGTTTAAATGTTTTACTCACGTCGGTTGCAGTGAAGGAGAGTCCACAGGTTTTGGTAGCGGGCCGTGTCAGTGGCACTGTATTGTCCTCAAAGCGAGCAAATAAGTTATTTCGTCTGCCTGGGAAACATCCTGGTCCACAACGGGGCTGGTTTTCTTTTTGTAATACCTCTTGTGTCTGAGCCGTTGAATTGCAACTCTACTTTGTCTCCACATGAACTATTATTAACCTGGCTAGCTTGAGAGAGAGAGAGAGAGAGAGGGGGAGAGCGAGAGCGAGAGAGGGAGAGAGAGAGAGAAAGGGGGCGGTAGAGAGAGTGGGGGGGAGAGGGAGAGGGAGAGAGAGGGGGAAAGAGAGAGAGAGAGGGAAGGAAGGAGATAAAGAATGAGAGAGGGAGAGAGAGAGAGGGGGGAGGGAGTAGGGAGAGAGAGAGAGAAAGGGGGAGGGAGAGAGAGAGAGAAAGGGGGAGGGAGAAAGAGAGAGAAAGGGGGAGGGAGATAGAGACGGGGAGAGAGAGAGAGAGAGGGAGAGAGAGAGAGAGAGAGGGAGAGAGAGAGAGGGAGGGAGAGGGAGAGAGAGGGAGAGAGAGGGGGAAAGAGAGAGAGAGGGAAGGAAGGAGATAAAGAATGAGAGAGGGAGAGAGAGAGGGGGGAGGGAGTAGGGAGAGAGAGAGAGAGAGAAAGGGGGAGGGAGAGAGAGAGAAAAAGGGGGAGGGAGAAAGAGAGAGAAAGGGGGAGGGAGATAGAGACGGGGAGAGAGAGAGAGAGAGAGGGAGAGAGAGAGAGGGAGAGAGAGAGAGGGAGGGAGAGGGAGAGAGAGGGGGAGGGAGAGTGAGGGAGAGAGAGAGAAAAGGGGAGGGAGAGAGAGAGAAAGGGGGAGGGAGAGAGAGAGGGATGGAGAGGGAGAGAGAGGGGGAGGGAGAGTGAGGGAGAGTGAGGGAGAGAGAGGGTGAGGGAGAGTGAGGGAGAGAGGGGGGAGGGAGAGTGAGAGAGAGGGGGGGGAGAGAGAGAGAGAGAGAGAGAGAGAGAGAGAGAGAGAGAGGGAAGGAGATAAATAATGAGAGAGGGAGACAGAGAGAGGGGGGAGAGAGAGAGAGAGGGGGAGGGAGAGGGAGAGGGAGAGAGAGAGAGAAAGGGGGAGGGAGAGAGAGAGACAGAAAGGGGGAGGGAGAGTGAGAGAGAGGGGGAGAGAGAGAGAGAGAGAGAGAAAGGGGGAGAGAGAGAGGGAAGGAAGGAGAGAAAGAATAAGAGAGGGAGACAGAGAGAGAGGGGGAGAGAGAGAGAGAGAGAGAGAGGGGGAGGGAGGGAGAGAGAGAGAGAAAGGGGGAGGGAGAGAGAGAGGGGGGAGAGAGAGAGAAAGGGGAGGGAGAGAGAGCGAGAGAGAGAGAGAGAGAGAGGGAGGGAGGGAGGGAGGGAGGGAGGGAGGGAGAGAGAAAGGGGGAGGGGGAGAGAGAGAGAGAGAGAGAGAGAGAGAGAGAGAGAGAGGGAAGGAAGGAGAGAAAGAATGAGAGAGGGAGACAGAGAGCGACAGAGAGAGAGCGAGAGAGAGAGGGGAAGGAGCGAGAGAATGAGAGAGGGAGACAGAGAGAGGGGGAGAGGGAAAGAGAGGGAAAAATAAGTTTGAGTAAGAGGAGCTGAAAGAGAAAAAATGATGGAGGGAATATAGGGATGGAGAGACTGAGAGGGACCATCGATGGAAGGAGCTGAGGGATGGAGAGACTGAGAGGGACCATTGATGGAAGGAGCTGAGGGATGGAGAGACTGAGAGGGACCATCGATGGAAGGAGCTGAGGGATGGAGAGACTGAGAGGGACCATCGATGGAAGGAGCTGAGGGATGGAGAGACTGAGAGGGACCATCGATGGAAGGAGCTGAGGGATGGAGAGACTGAGGGAAGAGAGACGGAGGTGATGTGTATATAGATCACTAAATCAATACAGGAGTACAGGATTACAGAGGAAGGAGTACAGGAATACAGAAAGTAAGGAGTACAGGATTACAGAGGAACGAGTACAGGATTACAGAAAGGAAGGAGTACAGGATTACAGAGACAGGAAGGAGTACATGAACACAGACAGGAAGGAGTACAGGAACACAGACAGGAAGGAGTACAGGAACACAGCAGGAAGGAGTACAGGAACACAGACAGGAAGGAGTACAGGAACACAGACAGGAAGGAGTACAGGAACACAGACAGGAACACAGACAGGAAGGACTACAAGAACACAGACAGGAAGGAGTACAGGAACACAGACAGGAAGGAGTACAGGAACACAGACAGGAAGGAGTACAGGAACACGTACAGGAACAGTGACATGAAGGAGTACAGGAACACAGACAGGAACACTGACAGGAAGGAGTACAGGAACACAGACACAGATGCAGGAAGTGTACAGGAGTACAAGCCCTCTCCTGTACTCCCTGTTCACCCATGACTGCATGGCCAAGCACGACTCCAACACCATCATTAAGTTTGCCGACAACACAACAATGGTAGGCCTGTTCCCCAACAATGATGAGACAGCCTTTAGGGAGGAGGTCAGAGACCTGACCGTGTGGTGCCAGGACAACAACCTCTCCCTCAATGTGATCAAGAAAAAGGAGATGATTGTGGACTACAGGAGAAGGAGGACCGAGCACACCCCCATTCTCATCAATGGGGTTATAGTGGAGCAGGTTGAGAGATTAGAGTTCCTTGGTGTCCACATCATCAACAAACTATCATGGTCCATTCTCATCAAGGCAGTGGTGAAGAGGGCACGACAACGCCTATTCCCCCTCAGGAAAGTAAAAAGATTTGGCATGTGTCCTCAGATCCTCAAAAAGTTTTACAGCTGCACCATTGAGAGCATCCTGACGGTACGGCAACTAATCTCCCTCGACCACAAGGAACTACAGAGGTGCGTAAGGCCCTGTACATCGCTGGGGCCAAGCTACCTGCCATCCAGGACCTCTATACCAGGCGGTGTCAGAGGAAGGCCTAAAATTTGCCAAGGACTCCAGCCACCCTGGCCATAGACTGTTCTCTCTGCTACCACACGGCAAGTGGGACCGGAGCGCCAAGTCTAGGTCCAAATGGTTCCTTAATAGCTTCTATCCCCAAGCCATAAGACTCCGGAACACCTTCTATCCCCAAGCCATAAGACTCCGGAACACCTTCTATCCCCAAGCCATAAGACTCCGGAACACCTTCTACCCCCAAGCCATAAGACTCCGGAACACCTTCTATCCCCAAGCCATAAGACTCCTGAACACCTTCTATCCCCAAGCCATAAGACTCCGGAACACCTTCTATCCCCAAGCCATAAGACTCCTGAACACCTTCTATCCCCAAGCCATAAGTCTCCGGAACACCTTCTATCCCCAAGCCATAAGACTCCGGAACACCTTCTATCCCCAAGCCATAAGACTCCTGAACACCTATCCCCAAGCCATAAGACTCCGGAACACCTTCTATCCCCAAGCTATAAGACTCCTGAACACCTTCTACCCCCAAGCCATAAGACTCCGGAACACCTTCTATCCCCATGCCATAAGACTCCTGAACATCTTCTATCCCCAAGCCATAAGACTCCTGAACATCTGAATCCTACAGACAAAGAACCATACAGTGCCTTGCGAAAGTATTCGGCCCCCTTCAACTTTGCGAAGAAAATAAAAACTGTATTTTTCTGTGAAGAATCAACAACAAGTGGGACACAATCATGAAGTGGAACGACATTTATTGGATATTTCAAACTCTTTTAACAAATCACAAACTGAAAAATTGGCCGTGCAAAATTATTATGGAAGAACAGGATGTCTCCAGTGATGATTTCAGTTTGTGGAAGAACAGGATGTCTCCAGTGATGATTTCAGTTTGTGGAAGAACAGGATATCTACAGTGATGATTTCAGTTTGTGGAAGAACAGGATATCTACAGTGATGATTTCAGTTTGTGGAAGAACAGGATGTCTCCAGTGATGATTTCAGTTTGTGGAAGAACAGGATGTCTCCAGTGATGATTTCAGTTTGTGGAAGAACAGGATATCTACAGTGATGATTTCCGTTTGTGGAAGAACAGGATATCTACAGTGATGATTTCAGTTTGTGGAAGAACAGTATATCTCCAGTGATGATTTCCGTTTGTGGAAGAACAGGATATGTGACATTTTGCATGACTCTTGTAAGATGTCCTTTAACACCTGATATGTTTTAAGTACTTTCAAGTACAGATGCCCTTCATGTAAATAACGTAAATGCAAAATGCAGTTAATTCATTTGTATGGAGGTTCATTTAAAGGTGGTCTATCAACGTTAGCACTGATGACTTTTCTTAAAAGTTGAGTCATGAAATCTTAGTCTCATTTAAAATGAAGCCCTCAATGTGAACATACCACAGAACTACCAAAAATAGAATACAATTAAATGAATTCAAGCAAAACGAGCACAACTTGTACATATCAAATATGGATCAATGTGATGTGCCAATATGCATGTCCATTATGCGGGTCCCTAAGGTCAAGATTACAAATATATTGTGCTGGTTCAAATCATACACAAATTGATTCACATAGAAAACACCTACGATACATTTAATTTCCTACAACAGGGCTGACATGTCTTCTGAAATGTATTCAGATTCAACATACTACAGTATACAGGTTCAGGGGATCATAAACTCACAGAAGAAACGGTTCATTATGTAGCTTGGTTTAACGACAAATGATTCACTCTGCAGTGATTTATGAATAGAGTGTGCAGCAGCTGGCAAGTCGTTGAGCAGGTCATCAGATCTTGGTACAGAGGACTCTCATATGCTCTAGGGTAGTGGCTTGCAAAATAGGGAGGTTGAGGTGTAGCTCCCTGTTTTGGTTTGGAGATCAGCCACGATTTCCATCCCTCAAATAGACTGTGGCTCTGTCTGGAGTACAGATTCCAAGGATCCTCAACTGAAATTAGAACAGAAACATTTTAAATTCCTGACATCAATAAACAACTTTCACAGTCAAGCATTAGGATATTTTATTGTTAGAACAACATGTTGCATGTTGATGGGATGTTAGTAAACCGTTCTCTGTGCAATACCGGTGACTTTTAACCACCTCACTGAGATGATCTGTAGTCCAGCTGGTCGCTTGAGGACAGAATCTGGGAGGTGCCTGAAGTCTTCACATTGCATCCTCATCACCTTGAATGGTTTAGCTGGTTGTGCGCCAAGTATCATCTTTGAAACATCATCAGGTGTATGAAGGACTGACACCTTGCGCCTCTTCTCCATGGTGGCAAAAGATCGATCACAAGGAAGAAAAGAATGACCAGAGACCACGAACTTCTGCTCAACTTGGGTAAAGTAACCCATAGAGACGAGCATCAACATCAGATTGAGCCAGTTGTTTTTCTGCCCACAGCATCTGTCGCTGAAGATGATCAACTTGCGCACCTCTGGTTTGGTGAGTGGCGTCAATTTTGTCTTTACACACTTCAATATGCAGCTTGCCACTTCGGTGTGCATCCCCTCATGCCAAACACACGTCTTTCTCTTCTTTTCCAAGTTCCTGGATGCAAAAGTTAAAATTTGACAGCTGCCGCTGGTAGTAGACATTGGAGTGGGTCAGATTAGGGGTGTACATCACCCCCTGTAGATCCACAGAAATGGCATGGCAGTCAGCATTGGCTTTAGCCCACTCAGTGTCACTTTGAAGCTGTGTGTAGGCCTTTTAGGCTTCAATGGTGCAACTCACTTTCAACTGCAATCTTCCTCTTCTCCTCTTCAGATGTTGCTGCTGACATCTTAGTGAAGAATGCGTCACATTTGCCACAGGTGTCACTCCTGGGTTGGCCGAAATTGAGACTGTCCCTATAAACCCAGAATTTTGCAGATTATGTGGTATTCTTCTCTTTGTAGAGTCAGTACATTCGCAACAAATTCAGATCAGGGCTGAGGTATTCTCTGTGTACATCCCCCTTCATCCGAGAGTAGTGGTTCTGGGTTCTTGGGAAAGATAGAATGTGCTCCTTGATGCCCTCTTTCACTGTAGCATGTATCCGATGTGGCCTTTAAGGAGACAACAAAATGCTGTTAAACTTGTATTCTCTCAATGGTCAAGGGACCTGCCTGAGAGTGCAACTGTGTTGCTATAACCGGGGTACAAATCCCGGTCACGCCATTGCCGTTTGTGGCCGGGGGGTCCGATAGGGCGGCGAGAATCAGGCCAGTGCTGTCCGGTGGGAGGGGAAAGGTAATCGCCACTCAGTCCTCAATGCTCAGGTGGAAGTTGGACAGCTTAGTTACCATCATTTTGTTTAAAAGTAATAAACATTTTTATATTTTTGTTTCAGAATTCGCTATTCATCCATTCGATACTCTGTTAATGTTAAGAAGATTGTTTAGAGCACTGCTATAGTGAAATAATCCAGGCTGGAATCCATAGCGCATTACCTATTGCTATGCTTCCCTCTTCCATCTTCTAAAGGAGACCTAGCCTCAGTAGCCTGATCTGGAGACCCTGCAACCTCACCTGCCTCAGCTAACTTTTCCTGAATAACCTGACCAAAACAATTACATTTCAGTTAGCAGGTTATTAAAAACTAGTACAGAGAATAGAATATGTTTGTAATTGATATTCATATAGACATTAATTCATATTTTCACTTGCCTGAAGACAGCTGTTGGTTAGCTGGAACACAGACATGAAAGTGACCTTGCACACATTCAATCTCTGGCCTGCTTGCTGTACATGGTATTTGAAGGTTTGTTTCCGTGGTTTGTTCTCCTCAGGTTTACGTCTCCGTTTCACCTCATGCTGCAATAAAAATTGACAATGAAAAATTCAGAATTTCATATATTGTAGCACATTCAGGATATTTCTTGATCAGGACCTCCATCTTTGATTAGATTCTAATCAAATAGCTTCCTGGACAATTTGCATGGTCCCCACCCACCCCCATTTTTACACTGCTGCTACTCTGTTTATCTATGCATAGTCACTTTAACTCAACCTACATGGACATAATCATAATACCTAAATTACCTCGACTAACCGGTGCCCCTGTATATAACCTCCACATTGACTGTTCTGATACCCCCTGTATATAGCCTCCACATTGACTCTGTACCGGTACCCCCTGTATATAGCCTCCACATTGACTCTGTACAGGTACCCCCTGTATATAGCCTCCACATTGACTCTGTACCGTAATACCCTGTATATAGCCTCCACATTGACACTGTACCGTAATACCCTGTATATAGTAAGTTAAGTTCCTCGGCGTACACATCACAGACAAACTGAATTGGTCCACCCACACAGACAGCATCGTGAAGAAGGCGCAGCAGCACCTCTTCAACCTCAGGAGGCTGAAGAAATTCAGCTTGTCACCAAAAGCACTCAAACTTCTACAGATGCACAATCGAGAGCATCCTGTCGGGGTGTATCACCGCCTGGTACGCAACTGCTCCGCCCACAACCGTAAGGCTATCCAGAGGGTAGTGAGGTCTGCACAAGGCATCACCGGAGGCAAACTACCTGCCCTCCAGGACACCTACACCACCCGATGTCACAGGAAGGCCATAAAGATCATCAAGGACATCAACCACCCGAGCCACTGCCTGTTCACCCCGCTATCATCCAGAAGGCGAGGTCAGTACAGGTGCATCAAAGCTGGGACCGAGAGACTGAAAAACAGCTTCTATCTCAAGGCCATCAGACTGTTAAACAGCCACCACTAACAATGAGTGGCTGCTGCCAACACACTGACTCAACTCCAGCCACTTTAATAATGGGAATTGATGTAAAATATATCACTAGCCACTTCAAACAATGCTACTTAATATGTTTACATACCCTTCATTATTTATCTCATATGTATACGTATATACTGTACTCTATATCATCTACTGCATCTTTATGTAATACATGTATCACTAGCCACTTTAACTATGCCACTTTGTTTACGTACTCATCTCATATGTATATACTGTACTCAATACCATCTACTGTATCTTGCCTATGCCGCTCTGTACCATCACTCATTCATATATCTTTATGTACATATTCTTTATCCCCTTACACTTGTAGTAAGGTAGTAGTTGTGGAATTGTTAGCTGGATTACTCGTTGGTTATTACTGCATTGTCGGAACTAGAAGCACAAGCATTGCTACACTCGCATTAACATCTGCTAACCATGTGTATGTGACAAATAAAATTTGATTTGATTTATAGCCTCCACACTGACTCTGTACCGTAATACCCTGTATATAGCCTCCACTTTGACTCTGTACCATAACACCCTGTAATTAGCCTCCACACTGACTCTGTACCGTAACACCCTGTATATAGCCTCCACATTGACTCTGTACCGTAACACCCTGTATATAGCCTCCACATTGACTCTGTACCGGTACCCCCTGTATATAGCCTCGCTACTGTTCTTTTTCTGTTGCTACTTATTTGTGTGCTGTGTTGATAGACTAACGGTAACGTTGAAGGTATGTTATTATTTTACAGTTTTGATAGCCTAACAGTAAAATATGGATAAAAGTACGAGCACTTTAAAATAGTGAAAGAGAGGTACGAACACTTTAAAATAGTGAAAGAGAGGTATGAAGGATTTCCTGCTTTTCAAATGTGGCAACATTTCTACAATGTAGAGTTAACTCCTGAAACAATTTTTAATTTAGTCAAGAAGATAAAATGAGCCAGACCCACCAAAGACCCCATTGAGGTGGATCAGAGATGGTAACCTCCTCTTTACCAGATAGGTGGACACTACAGTACTACTGAAGTGGATCAGAGATGGTAATCTCCTCTTTACCAGGTGGACACTACAGGACTACTGAGGGGGACACTACAGTGGATCAGAGATGGTAACCTCCTCTATACCAGGTGGACACTACAGTATTACTGAGGTGGATCAGAGATGGTAACCTCCTCTTTACCAGGTGGACACTACAGTACTACTGAGGGGGACACTACAGTACTACTGAGGGGGATCAGAGATGGTAACCTCCTCTTTACCAGGTTTATGGACTATACAGTTCTACTCTGTGCACCACAATACTAAGAGATGGTACAGGACCCTGTTTTTACATTGACTTGACATTGCATTGACCAACTACTATATCGTGTACAACAAACTCTGCCAATCGTCTTTTCGTAAGGTGCAATACACATGATGGCCTGTAGGTGGGCACCTAGTCCAACTAATGAGATTGGGGTCACTGGGGTGACCCTCTGTGACATTAGAAAAGGCTGTGACCTGTGAGGGACATAGAAATTCTTTGTGATTGGTCTTTTTGTACTGTTGAAGACGACGTGGACAGGACGACGTGGACAGGACGACGTGGACAGGACGACGTGGACAGGACGACGTGGACAGGACAACGTGGACAGGACGATGGGCGGCAGGAAGCCTAGTCGTTAGAGCATTGGGGAAGTAACTGAAAGGTTGCAAGATTGAATCCCCGAGCTGACAAGGTAAAAATCTGTCGTTCTGCCCCTAAACAAGGCAGTTACCCCACTGTTCCTAGAACGTCATTGTAAACAATAATTTGTTCTTAACTGACTTGCCTAGTTAAATAAAGGTTAAATAAAAGGTTAAATAAAGGTTAAATAAAGGTTAAATAAAAACTTGAACGAAGGTTAAATGTGGACAGAATGTAAATAGCTGTTTGTTTGATTTATATTTTTGTCCCCTGTATCTGATAGCGGACCTCAAGACCTGGGGGAAACCACAACCTGATAGCGGACCTCAAGACCTGGGGGAAACCACAACCTGATAGTGGTACTCAAGACCTGGGGGGAACCACAACCTGATAGCGGTACTCAAGACCTGGGGGGAACCACAACCTGATAGTGGTACTCAAGACCTGGGGGAAACACTAGAGGGATATCGTCAACCACCAACTTACCATCCTGAGACAAGGCCGAGTATGGCCCACAAAGAGCTCCGCCACGGCACAACACAGGGGGGGGGGGGCGCCAACCCAGAAGATCACGTCAGTGACTTAACCCACTCAAGTGACGCACCTCCTAGGGACGGCATGGAAGAGCACCAGTAAGCCAGTGACTCAGCCCCTGTAATAGATTCGAGACAAATTAATTGAGTGTCAGGAGAATTACACCAGAAAGACCAGACTGCACCATAGACAATTCATCCACCTGACAGGCGTGGCATATCAAGAAGCTGATTAAACAGTGTTCTCATTACACAGATGCACCTTGTGCTGGGGACAATAAAAGGCCCCTCTAAAATGTGCAGTGTTTTCACACAACACCAGTTTTGCATGTAAATCTTGGTGGGACAAATATATATATATATATATATGGATGCATGCCAGCAAAGCCACTACACAACACAAGCTGTCCCAACTACAGAGTCCCAACCTTACCACTGCTACACCTGGCTATCAGTGGAGCCTTGTCTGGCAGCCAAACAGTTCATTCAGACTCATTTACTGCCTTTAAAAAAACATAGCTGATATGGCTGACTTGATTAAACATGTGATTTATACTGACAATTGAGATGTACAAACTATGGCATAAGGGGATAATAAGTAGATATGAGACAATCCGTAATTTCGTTTAAGACATTAATGAGCGAGCTAGGATGGACATAGTCAATATAACTATTTGTTAAGCAGTTTTGAAATGAAAAGCGACAGAATTCAGTGCATGGGCCGTTCTTACAGTATTCTCCCTGTACACCAAGTCAGAACCGTAGGATAAATAAAGGGGGCTTATAAACTGCCATTGAAAGCTCTTACAATATTTGATGATTACATTTCTCTAGAACAGGTTATAGGCTATTTGTGCACCACCAAGTCAGAACAGTCGGTGAAATTAAGAGATGAAAAAAGACCAAATGATTAGGGTGAGGCACATGGGCTACTAACATCTTACTACACAACATACACTTAGTATTACTTTCTTAGCTACAATATACATATATCCCTGGCATATTACATCATTTATGCAGCGGCATACAAGACATTTTTGGACTCACCTTGTTGTGCTCATTTGAAAAGGAAGGTGGCCCGGCCTTCGTGGGCAAATTTTTTCATCAAACTTTTTTGATCAAAGTCTGACATTCTCTGGAACAAATCTGAAAAAACGAGGTCGAATCATGACGTTGGTAATCTTCAGTTCGTAGCTCTAGAGTTCCTGATTTAGAATTCCCACTGCGAGTGCGGCAGAAATCATGCTGGATTGACAGCCAATGTTGCATGTTTATCATTTTAAGCTTGGAAAAGAGACCCTTAAACCCAGACTTGGAACCACACACCCTCTCGGCTGACTAGCAGGCGAGTGATTGCTTTGCAATGCTTGCAGTTAGTCACTGATTCCTTCCAAACCACTAATTGTTGAATTTGCGATTTACAACTTGTTGTGTAATGTTGATGGCCGATGAGCACCGATACATTTTATCTATAATTTCTCTTCATTATTTATCTTCATATGACAAGGATTGAAAAGGATTTGCCAGTAGATTGTCGACTTGATTCATAATGATGACTGCTAGCTAAGATTTTGAAAGTACGATGTTGACATGATCAGTCCAATCAAAGCTACGGTAGATATAACTTGATTTGATGTCCTTTTATCTGTGGCCAATGACCTTGAGCCTTCTTGGATGGGCACTTCTAATGTAATTATCAGCGCAACTTGAAAACATTAGCAACCCCCGGCTGCCCCACCACAGAAAGCACTGAGGTTTTTTTGTATAGCCCCCGTGATAAGCAACTTTTCAGGGAAGTTAGGAACAAATACACACAGGCAGTTAGGAAAGCAAAGGCTAGCTTTTTCAAACAGAAATTTGCATCCTGTAGAAAAAACTCAAAAAAGTTCTGGGACACTGTAAAGTCCATGGAGAATAAGAGCACCTCCTCCCAGCTGCCCACTGCACTGAGGCTAGGAAACACTGTCACCACTGATAAACGAGAATTTAAACAACAATTTAAACGTTTTTCTACGGCTGACTATGCTTTCCACCTGGCTACCCCTACCCCGGTCAACAGCCCTGCAACCCCCACAGCAACTTGCCCAAGCCTCCCTCATTTTTCCTTAACCCAAATCCAGATAGCTGATGTTCTGAAAGAGCTGCAAAATTTGGACCCCTACAAATCAGCCGTGCTAGACAATCTGGACCCTCTCTATAATGATCTGCCGAAATTGTTGCAACCCCTATTACTAGCCTGTTCAACCTCTTTCGTATCTTCTGAGATTCCCAAAGATTGGAAAGCAGCCGCCGTCGTCCCCCTCTTCAAAGGGGGTGACACTCTAGACCCAAACTGCTACAGACCTATATCTATCCTACCCTGCCTTTCTAAGGTCTTCAAAAGCCAAGTTAAAACAGATTACTGACCATTTCGAATCCCACCGTACCTTCTACGCTATGCAATCTGGTTTCAGAGCTGGTCATGGGTGCAACTCAGCCACGCTCAAGGTCCTAAACGATATCATAACCAACATTGACAATACTGTGCAGCTGTATTCTTCGACCAAAAAAGGGTACGATCCTTAATAAAACAAATTGCTCTCCATTTTCTTTTCAATATTCACATATGTTACATCATCTGAGGTTTCTGTGTAGCATCTGCCATCGGTTGAGACATAATAACATACATTCATAGAATGGGCCTATCCCATCACACCACTGTAATTTAGCTGGTACACCATTGAAATTGAATACACATTTTTACTTCTAAGTACTACAGCAAAGATGACCACCCACCGTCGAATGTCAATTTAAATGGTCACGTCTATAGGTTTGGTACGGTGAATTGACAGTATAATTTAAAACAGATATTCAAGTCAACCATCTTGACCATTTGAAAGTTGACATTTCTGTTATTCCGTTTATCAGTCAAAACAATTACCCCTGTACTTAAGAGCATGTTGTGTCCCGAAGGCGTAAACAACACAAAACCTCAAATTATGTAAAATACGGTGTAGCTACTGTAATGTCCGTCGTCAGGTGTAGCTACTGTAATGTCCGTCGTCAGTGGAAGAAAGTGAGGACCAAGGTGCAGCGTTCATGATTTTTAATATAATCAAAATTGAACACTAAACAAAATAACAACTAGGAAGAACAAACAAACGAAACAGTCCTGTCTAGTGATGACTCACAAAACAGAAAATAAACACCCAAGAAACACAGGTGGAAAAAGGCTACCTAAGTATGATTCTCAGAGACAACTAACGACACCTGCCTCTGATTGAGAACCATACCAAGCCAAACTCAAAAAACAACCTAGAAAAACAAACAGACTGCCCACCCCAACTCACACCCTGACCATACTAAAACAAAGACAAAACAAAGGAACTAAGGTCAGAACGTGACAGCTACACCATAAGGAAATCTGCTGAAAAATGAAATTAGAGTTCACACCTTTTTAGATAATTGACATTAAAGGTAATTTTTTTCCAGAAATGATCAAATAGTTTGAAAAGCCTGTTCTCTTTTCCAGTGATGACGATATGGATGTCTCATGGCATGGTGGGGTATGGAAAATGGGTACATTTTTAACACCTTAATCTCTTTAATGTTCAGGTCCAAAAAGTCACTTTCTGGGCACTTGTAAAATATGTATGGAAGGTTTCATTTAAATCTAAAGGGATAACAATCACTTTAAGCTGATTTCCTGGTGACTTTACAGTCTTATGTCCAACAAATTATATATATTATATTTCCCCTCAAAAAAACATTTTGGACAAATAAAATCACTTGTGTTGAATTTGGCTCTGGGGCCGCCTTTTGGAGAACCCTGCCTTATGGGATATAAGATACATTATCATATTATTATCACATTGCTTAAAGATAATCTGATTTATTGATAACAATACATTAGAAATGCATTGAAATAGGCATGCAGTAGAGAAACATGAACATCTCTGGAGACTCCACAGGAAGTTGCCAGAATATAAACATCTCTAGAGACTCCACAGGAAGTTGACAGAATATAAACATTACATCAGAATTTCTAAACCTTGGCTCCTCTCTGAAACATGTAGTTGAACACAACACGTGACTCCTCTCTGAAACATGTAGTTGAACACAACACGTGACTCCTCTCTGAAACATGTAGTTGAACACAACACATGGTCCAGCATCGTCAGCAGCTGGAGGATCCACTGAGGACACATTCTGATTCGCCTCTTAGTATTTACCGTACCTTCAGAAAGTATTCACACACCTTTACATGTTTCCACATGTTTAAAATAGTTTAAACTTAGATTTTGTGTCAATGGCCTACACACAATACCTCATAATGTTTAGAGATTTACAAGTTAATAAAAAATGAAAAGCTGAAATGTCTTGAGTCAATAAGTATTCAACCCCTTTGATATGGCAAGCCTAAATATGTTCAGTAATAAACATTTGCTTAACAATTCACATAATAAGTTGCATGGAGTCACTGTGTAATAGTAGTGTTTAACATGATTTCTGAATGACTACCTCATCTCTGTACCCCACGCTTACAATTATCTGTAAGGTGCCTCAGTCAAGCAGTGAATTTCAAACACAGATTCAACCACAAAGACCAGGAAGGTTTTCCAATGCCTCAAAAATTTGACATTGAACATTACTTTGAGCATGGTGAAGTTATTAATTACACTTTGGATGGTGTATCTATACACCCAGTCACTACAAAGATACAGGCGTCCTTCCTAACTCAGTTGCCGGAGAGGAAGGAAACCGCTCAGGGATTTCACCATGAAGCCAATGGTGACTTTAAAACAGTTAGCGAGTTTAATGGCTGTGATAGGAGAAAACTGAGGATGACATTCAGAGATTGTCAAGCCAAGCCTTCGATACTGAGTAGGGAGGGATGTGATTTCAGTTTGTCTTCAAGGTAAGGAGGGATGTGATTTCTGTTTGTCTTCAAGGTAAGGAGGGATGTGATTTATATTTGTTTGCAAGGTAAGGAGGGATGTGATTTATATTTGTTTGCAAGGTAAGGAGGGATGTTGACCTGTTTGTTCAGATTGACAATCTATTTCATAGTGATGTTGAAGCTGGTATGCTTTGCTTATTGGTTGTGTGGTGCATTGGCACAGAAACCTTTTGTTGGAAAATGAATCGCATACGTTTTATATAATTATAGCATCAACACCTAGCTGATCATAGTCTGCAGACGACTGACCGTAGTGTAATGAAACAGGCAGGGAGAGAGCTCATCTGTGGTGGTCGGCAAACTCTCAACCTTCTGGGCCGTAGCACTGCGTGGCATCCACTGTGCCACAAAATCAGCTGTAGTGTCAAAGTCGATATCCACGATTATAAACACAGGGACGCTAAAGTGATTGTTATTTGTGGTGTTAATCATTAAGAGCGTCTGCTAAATTACTGAAATATTTTTTTTTAATGACACCTCGAGTTGGACCAGCACCCAACTGTCCCTTACACATTGAGATGGACCAGCACCCAACTGTCCCTTACACATTGAGATGGACCAGCACCCAACTGTCCCTTACACATTGAGTTGGACAGCACCCAACTGTCCCTTACACATTGAGTTGGACCAGCACCCAACTGTCAAACTGTCCCTTACACATCGAGTTGGACCAGCCCCCAACTGTCCCTTACACATTGAGTTGGACCAGCCCCCAACTATCCCTTACACATTGCAAAACCACACACTTCAATTGACCCATTAACACCCTAATGTGATGTTTTTGACAACTGGAATAGGTGCCAGGAGCAATGCAATTAGCTAAATATTTTTGAGTTATAATATCCACAAATATCAATTGTGGGAAAATAAATCGAAGGCGTAAGTATATGAGCTCAACTGGACATTCTCCCATTCCAAGACTCTTTAAAAAGAAGACGACTATACGGGCGGCTCGGAGCGTGTGTGAGAGTGAGAACAAACAATAAGTCTACGGTTAAAATTGGCAAAAACACATTTGTTTCCACAGGGCCGTGGGGTGAGACAGGGATGCAGCTTGAGCCCCACCCTCTTCAACATATATATCAACGAATTGGCGAGGGTACTGGAACAGTCTGCAGCACCCGGCCTCACCCTACTAGAATCTGAAGTCAAATATATACTCTTTGCTGACGATTTGGTGCTTCTGTCCCCAACCAAGGAGGGCCTACAGAAGCACCTAGATCTTCTGCACAGATTCTGCCAAACCTGGGTCCTGACAGTAAATCTCAGTAAGATAAAAAAGAATGGTGTTCCTTAAAAAGGTTCCGTCGCCAGGACCACAAATTTCATCTAGACACCGTTTCCCTAGAGCACAAAAAACTATACATACCTTGGCCCAAACATCAGAGCCACAGGTAACTTCCACAAAGCTATGAACAAGCTGAGAGATAAGGCAAGGCCTTCTAAGCCATCAAAAGGAACATAAAATTCGACATACCAATTAGGATCTGGCTAAAAATACTTGAATCAGTTATAGGACCCATTGCCCAGTGAGCATAGTCTTGCTATTGAGAAAGGCCACCGTAGGCAGACATGGCTCTCAAGAGAAGACAGGCTATGTGCTCACTGCCCACAAAATGAGGTGGAAACTGAGCTGCACTTCCTAACCTCCTGCCCAATGTATGACCATATTAGAGACACATACAGTATATCACAAAAGTGTATAATAGTGTACATTTGCTGTCCCCGCACTCATGCAGCCCCAGACCATGACACTCCCACCACTCCCACCACCATGCTTGACTGTAGACACACTTGTCTTTGTACTCCTCACCTGGTTGCCGCCACACACGCTTGACACCATCTGAACCAAATAAGTGTATCTTGGTCTCATCAGACCACAGGACATGGCTCCAGTAATCCATGTCCTTAGTCTGCTTGTCGTCAGCAAACTGTTTGCCGGCTTTTTTGTGCATCATCTTTAGAAGAGGCTTCCTTCTGGAACGACAGCCATGCAGACCAATTTGATGCAGTGTACGGCATATGGTCTGAGCACTGACAGGCTGACCCCCCACCCCTTCAACCTCTGCAGCAATGCTAGCAGCACTCATACGTCGATTTCCCAAAGACAACCTCTGGGTATGACGCTGAGCACGTGCACTCAACTTCTTTGGTCGACCATGGCGAGTCCTATTCTGAGTGGAACCTGTCCAGTTAAACCGCTGTATGGTCTTGGCCACCGTGCTGCAGCTCAGTTTCAGGGTCTTGGCAATCTTCTTATAGCCCAGGCCATCTTTATGTAGAGCAACAATTCTTTTTTTCAGATCCTCAGAGAGTTCTTTGCAGTTCTCATACCAGTCAGTATGAGGGAGGGTGAGAGCGATGACACCCAATTTAACACACCTGCTCCCCATTCACACCTGAGACCTTGTAACACTAACGAGTCACATGACACCGGGGAGGGAAAATGGCTAATTGTGCCCAATTTGGACATTTTCACTTAGGGGTGGACTCACTTAGGGGTGGACTCACTTAGGGGTGTTCTCACTTTTGTTGCCAGCGGTTTAGACATTAATGACTGTGTGTTGAGTTATTTTGAGGGGACAGCAAATTTACACTGTTATACAAGCTGTACACTCACTACTTTACATTGTAGCAAAGTGTCATTTCTTCAGTGTTGTCACATGAAAAGATATACTCAAATATGTACAAAAATGTGAGGGGTGTACTCACTTTTGTGATATACTGTATTTCCCTCAGATTACACAGATCCACAAAGAATCCCATATCTCCCGTGTAAAACGGCACGACGAATAAATACCATTGTAAAAACCCATATTTATGTTTATTTTTCCCCCCGTTTGTACATGAACCATTTGCACATCGTTGCAACATTGTCTATAGATGTCTTTATTATTTTGTAACTTCTGTGAGTGTAATGTATGAGAGTGAGACAGAGAGAGAGAGAGAGAGACTAACTAACTATACAGTAGGTGCCTCCTGCACTGACTGCGAGGAAAGAGTACTGAAGCACGCGCTCTCTCGCGGAGCAACAAGACAAAACCCGGAACCAGAGAGTTCTTCTGACTGCAGGAGGTCTAATAATCATCAGAACCAACGCCACCAAGCAGCCCAGGAGTGAATTTATAGCCATGTATTTGAATAGGGAAGAGGACAATAGCAAAGGTAAGAATATTTTAAGAATTTCCTCACTCTTTGCGAAGAACACCTGTTTTATTTATCGGTCAGTTTCAAGATGTGTGTTTGCAAACGGGGACGCGGTTTACCCGCTCTGTCTCAGGATTATTCTAATCGCTGTTATGTATTAGGGATAACTTTAGTGTTATTGTCCCGGGCATCTGTAGAGCATCTTCTAGACTACAACCTATTGTAATGTATAGCCTATTAATGAGACATCCTGATGTTGATGTGTGTCATTGTGGGGCTATGGACTACTCGTGTCAATGGTATTTATTATTTCAGATATCACGTCAGCGTTATTTATAGTTTACCTAACCTTCCGTTCATCTTCTGTGCAATGCTTTCTGAATCTGAATGTATGCTAATAGCCACTTGTTGTTCGGCTTTGTGATGTCTTCTGCCGACGGTTCGTGTCCTTTGGTATTTTGTCATCTATTCACTTGTAAAGGACAACCAAACAACAAGGTCATCCTCAATGATGACCAAGTTTCTCTGTGTGTAGGAGCCTCTTCTCTCCGACAGTAATAAAAGGCTACGTATTATGTTTATGAAAGAGGAAGTGAAGGGACAATGTTCGGGTGAAGAAGATGGGAAAGAAAGAAAGAAAGCGGCGTTTACTAGGAGTCATCTTTCCCACTTGGTTTTTTGAGGCGTGATTTGCGTGAATTGTCCAGTGTACACTGTATTACTGCCCTTCTATCCAGCAGTGTCACGTTCATTCGCTGGGAGTCCGGGAACCGGTATTACACTCAGCACCTAGACGAGACCTGCAGGTCTATACTGTAGTCGCTTATAATACCACATGCTGTTAGCGGACGGCGAGGGAAGGAGAGAAAGAGCAGAAGAAGGGGAGGGAGGGAAAGGCAGAGAGAGGTAGAGAGAGAGAGGCAGAGAGGTAGAGGCAGAGAGAGAGGCAGAGAGAGAGGCAGAGAGAGAGGCAGAGGTAGAGGCAGAGAGAGAGAGAGGCAGAGGTAGAGGCAGAGAGAGAGAGAGGCAGAGAGAGAGAGAGGCAGAGAGAGAGAGAGGCAGAGAGAGAGAGAGGCAGAGAGAGAGAGAGGCAGAGAGAGAGAGAGAGAGAGGTAGAGAGAGAGAGAGGCAGAGAGAGAGAGAGAGAGAGGCAGAGATAGGTAGAGAGAGAGAGAGGCAGAGGTAGAGGTAGAGGTAGAGAGAGCGAGAGAGAGAGAGAGAGAGAGAGAGAGAGAGAGAGAGAGAGAGAGAGAGAGAGAGAGAGAGAGAGAGAGAGAGGTAGAGAGGTAGAGAGAGAGAGATGTAGAGAGGTAGAGCGAGAGAGAGAGATAGATGGGAAAGGAGGAGAGGCAGTTTTTGTTAATTTCCTTTTGATGTGAGATAATGGTCTGCTGCTCTGGGACTGATATTCCCAACCTAACCTGGATATGCCAATGATGCCAGGCTGTGTATTACGTGTGTGTGGGGGGGCTGTATTAATTTCTGGGGACACAGTTATTTTTCCTGGAAAATGTCTGTGTCGCTGGAATGGCATAATGAATCATTGCGCAATAATCAAATCAAGTGTTATTGGTCACATATACATGGTTAGCAGATGTTAATGCGAGTGTAGCGAAATGCTTGTGTTTCTACTTCCTACAAGTGCAGTAATATCTAACAAGTAATATAATATTCAATATTTATAATATAATATTAAACAAGTAGTATAATATTCAATGTATTTGTAGACAATGGTAATGTTTAGCCTGTCCAATACCATTGTGCATGTGTGTTTGGTTACATTTAGCCAGTACAATGTCATTGTGAATGTGTGTTTGGTTACATTTAGCCAGTACAATGTCATTGTGAATGTGTGTTTGGTTACATTTAGCCAGTACAATGTCATTGTGAATGTGCATTGTGTTAGGCTGTTACATTTAGCCAGTACAATGTCATTGTGAATGTGTGTTGTGTTAGGCTGTTTCATTTAGCCAGTACAATGTCATTTAGTTTATGGGGTTCAAGAACAAATAGAGACTGAAGCAGCTTTATGGACGAGGACTAGCAGGCAAAGAATGAGGCGGTGTGAACTGGAAGAGGTGTTACCTTCTGGTCTAATAAGTGGAATATTCCACTACTACTCAGCCCTATTGTCACACGTCTGCACAGACGCTACTTTCGTGAGTCTGTTTGATTGGAAGGTTGTTCCTGGTTGATCGTAACCGTCACAGCGGAAGGTTCCCTCAGAATTAGCCTGGTACGACCACGCGCTCTGCTCTGTTTTTATAATTCACCACATGTCTCATGGTGGGGTACTAGAGGAGACAGAGAGAGAGAGAGGCACACTCTCTCTCTCTTTACCTCCCTCTCTCTCTCTCTCTCTCTCTCTCTCTCTCTCTCTCTCTCTCTCTCTCTCTCTCTCTCTCTCTCTCTCTCTCTCTCTCTACTCTCTCTCTCTCTCTCTCTCTCTCTCTCTCTCTCTTTACCTCCCTCTCTCTCTCTACTCTCTCTCTCTCTTACCTCCCTCTCTCTCTCTCTCTCTCTCTCTCTCTTTTACCTCCCTCTCTCTCTCTGTCTCTCTACTCTCTCTCTCTCTCTCTCTCTCTCTCTCTTCATGCTGGGAGTGATTGGTGCATGCTGGGAATTGTTTGAGTGAAGGAGTGCGTGTGTTGTGGAGAGTTAGATATTCACAACTTTCTTTCGGTTTGTTATTTCTTGGTGGCATTTTCTTGGTTTTCTTCTGTGCATGATTAAGGTTATTATTTTTACTTTTTTTGTTGTGGTAGAATTAATTTTTTTTCGTATCGAAATTACCCTGATTTTGGCGGGGATGGCAGCCCGAATGGGGATGCCGTCCCTGTCACTTCGGCACGGCTTTAGGTGTGTTACTGAAGCTACTGTCACGGTGGAGGAGTTTCTGGTCGCCGTAGGAGAGAAGGTAGGCTATGAGAATATTGCTTATGCATCCCGGATGAATAAAGCTGTGGTGGTATTTCTTAAAGAAGAATGTCTGGTTGATCGGATGGTTGAGCATGGTGTAATTCTTAAAGGAATGTTTTTTCAAGTTACGCCGCTTTTTTCTCCGTCAACAAGGGTAACGATTTCAAATGTACCACCGTTTATTCCAAATGAGCTGTTGGAGCGCGAGTTATTGCGCTTTGGGAAGTTCGCCAGTTCAATTAAGGTTGTTCCGTTGGGTTGCAAACACCCGGCGTTGAAACAGGTAATGTCATTTCGGCGACAGGTGTTTATGTTTTTGGACTCACCGGAGCAGACTTTAGAGTTATCGTTTAAAGTCAAGTATGACAATAGATTGTATATGGCTTATGCTAGTACGGGTAGTCAACGGTGTTTTGAGTGTGGGGATGTTGGTCATAAGCGACATGCTTGCCCGAAAAGGGAGAAGGCCGAGGGAGGGGCGCAGGTGGTCATCGTAACGCCTGGGCCCACTGATGTAGGGAGAGGTGGGCCGACAGCGGCAGAGCAGCCACAAGCACCTGGTGCTGAGGAACAAGTTATCCCTGTTGAGGGCACGGGGTTGCAACTTGTATTAGAGGGAAATGTTATGCTACAGAAAAGTATTGTGGTAGAAGGTAAGGATGTGTCTGAAGAGCCAGTTCCTCAGACTGGTGAGCAGGTGCCCAGTATGAGTGCTGGGGTAAAGGAGGGGGTTCATGTGGAGCTAGGCTCCCAGGTAGTGGAGGATATGCCCATTGTGAGTAACAGGGTACAGGAGGGGATTCATGTGGAGCTAGGCTCCCAGGTAGTGGAGGAGATGCCCATTACGAGTAATGAGGTTCAGGAGGGTTTTCATGTGGAGATAGGCTCCCAGGTAGTGGAGGAGATGCCCACTACGAGTGCTGGGGTTCATGTAGAGCTAGGCTCCCAGGTAGTGGAGGAGATGCCCACTACGAGTAATGAGGTACATGAGGGTTTTCATGTGGAGCTAAGCTCCAAGGTAGTAGAGGAGATGCCCACTACGAGTGTTGGGGTTCATGTGGAGCTAGGCTCCCAGTTAGTGGAGAAGATGCCTACTATGAGTAGTGATGTTCAGGTGGGGCTAGTCTCCCAGGTAGTGGAGGAGATGCCTGGTACGAGTGATGAGGTGCAAGTGGGGAGTGTTGAAAGGGATGTGGTAGAGGGGAGTCAGTTGTCTGTGGTCTCAGCTGAGGATCAGGAGAATGATATGGATATCTCTTTAGATATGACAGCTGCTGGTGAGGACTCAGTTTATGATCTAGAGGAGGTAAATGAGTTTCTGGATCAGACTTTTGGGAAATCTGTCAAATTGGCAGATTATTTTGATGTTGATAAGTTTGTGAGGTCAGCTGTGATGTTACAGAAGACGGTGCGGTTAGACCAATTGAGTGAGAAGAAACGGTTTCGCTTGAGGAAATTTATTACTGCTGTTGCAGCAGCAAAAGGTGGTGGGAAACGTGTTCAGGTTAAGAGAAGAAAGAAAAATAATGATGATGATCATGCTTCATAGGGTGTCTTTTTTCTCGTTGGTTTCTCTGTGGTTTCTTCTGCTTTTCTTTTCTCTTTTCTATATGGAGGTACTAAGGGTAGGTTCTCTCAATATTAATGGGGGATGGGACAGGAATAAGAGGGCCTGGGTACTAGAAGTAATAAAACAGAAAAGGCTTAATGTAGTTTTCCTACAGGAGACACACAGTGATGAGGAAAATGAGGTTGACTGGGGTATGTGGTGGGAGGGGCAGCATGTACTCAGTCATGGTACTAATTTCAGTGCTGGGGTGGCAATCTTGTTTTCCTCAGGCTTAGGGGTGACTGTGGTATCTACAACAGAGATTGTCAAGGGTCGGGTTTTATTGGTCAAGGTGGATGTTATGGGGTTTCTGTTTGTTTTTTTGATTGTTTATGCTCCTAATGAGGGTACAGAGCGTATTGCTATATTTGATCAAATAAAGGAAACCTTAAGACAGTGTGACCAAGAGGGGTGTATGGTTTTAGGGGGTGACTGGAACTGTACAGTGGATTTTACTGTTGATCGCACCGCTGAAGAACCTCACCTGCGGTCAGCCACTTGCCTGTCTGGCCTATTAACTGAGTTTGAGCTTTCTGATGTGTGGAGAGTAAGGAATGCAAAAGTTAGGCAGTACACATGGCTAAAAATTAATGAAGGTCGTGTCAGTGCAGCAAGGTTAGACAGGTTGTATGTATCTGATCACTACTGTAGTAGGGTTGGAAAGTGTGCCATTACTCCTGTGGGTTTCTCTGATCATCATATTGTTACTGTTGATATTCACTTGTCCTGTCCACAACGGTCATCGCCTTACTGGTATTTTAATGTTAAATTGTTACATGATGTTATGTTTTGTGACAGGTTTTTGTTGTTTTGGGAAAAATGGAGGGGTATAAAAGGGAATTTTGAGTCCTTGAGACAATGGTGGGAGGTTGGGAAGGCCCAAATACGAGTTTTTTGTCAACAGTATACTGCTTTGTCTCAAACTGAAGTTAAAGAGACTATCAAGGCCCTTGAACAGGATATCAAATCTATTGAATTGTAGCTGCTCACTCAGAACGACCCTGGACTAGTCATGAACCTACAGGACAAGAGACATGAACTGAGGTCGTTTCTGCATGAAAGAGTGAAGGGTGCCTTGATTAGGTCTCGTTTCGCTTCCCTCAAGGATATGGATGCTCCTAGCGCTTTTTTTTTCAACCTAGGACAGTCGAAATTTCAACGCAAACAGATGGTCTGCCTTCGTCTCCCTGATGGGAAGGTGACCACGAATGATATTGAAATGCGTCAACATGCCGTGGATTTTTACTCATCCCTTTATAAGGCGGAGGATTGTGACTCTTTATGTACTGAACAGTTGTTACACGGTCTTCCTCAATTGGGACCTGAGCAGAGAGTCGCATTGGACGCTGATATTACACTGCAAGAGCTGTCCACAGCAGTTATGCAGCTCTCAACAGGCCGAGCCCCTGGCATCGATGGTTTACCATCTGAGTTTTATAAGCACTTTTGGGGGTCTATTGGGGAGGATTTTTATGAAGTGCTGTGTGAATCTTTTCATGAGGGTTCTCTTCCTGTATCCTGTCAACGTGCGGTGCTTTCACTGTTGCCAAAAAAGGGGGATTTGGCTCTAATAAAAAATTGGAGACCTGTTGCCTTGCTGTGCGCAGAATACAAAATTGTTTCTAAATGTCTCTCAAACACGTTGAAAGAGTATCTGGGATTGTTGATCCACAAGGACCAGTCCTACTGTGTACCTGATCGCTCTATTGTTGACAACTTGTTTCTGATAAGAGATGTTTTAGACATTTGTAAACTGTCGGATGTAAATGTGGGTTTACTTTCGTTGGATCAGGAGAAGGCTTTTGATCGTGTGGACCACCAGTACTTGTTTAAAACAAGGAAAGCCTTTGGGTTTGGGGATGTTTTTCTGTCTTGGGTGAATTTACTGTATGCTGGAGCCTCGTGTATGGTGAAGGTTGGTGGTGGTTTGAGTTGCCCCATCCCTGTCGAAAGGGGCATCAGGCAGGGATGCCCAATTTCAGGGCAGTTATATAGTCTGGCGATTGAACCAATGCTTTGTTTTTTAAGAGCGAAGCTTACTGGTTTCTCTGTGCCAGGTGTAATGAAGGGTCCCACGATAGCACTGTCTGCGTATGCAGATGACGTGATCATTTTTATCACAGGGGGTGAGGATGTTAAGGTTCTCTCAAACACTTTAAAGGTGTATGAGGGGGCCTCCTCAGCTAGAGTAAATTGGGGAAAGAGTGAAGCGCTGTGGGCAGGTCAGCTTCAGATGGGGTCCGCTCCACGGTTACCAGGGGGGCTTCAGTGGGGCAGAGATGGAATGAAGACTTTGGGAGTTTTTCTAGGCTCCGATGTCTTTCAGAAAAAGAACTGGGAGGGTGTAGTGGAGAAAGTGTGTGCCAGACTGTCAAGGTGGAAATGGGTGTTGCCCCAGCTGTCCTATAGGGGACGGGTCCTGGTAGCTAATAATCTTGCTGCTTCTACCCTGTGGCACAGACTAATGATTTTACAGCCACCAAATGGTCTGATACAAGAGCTTCAGAGGACCCTTGTCAATTTCTTCTGGTCTGGACAACACTGGATCAAAGCTGCAGCCCTGTATCTGCCACTGCACGAGGGTGGGCAAGGCCTGGTGGACATTTCCTCTAGGATCACGGCTTTCCGGCTCCAAGCAGCCCAGAGATTGTTGTACAGAGACTGTTCTAGCTGGGTCGAAACAGCCTACATATTGATGAGGAGAGCGGGCTGTTTGGGCTTAGACAAACATATTTTCCTCTTAAAGCTGGAGGGGGGTGATTTGACTGGCCTGACTCCATTTTATGAGTCTGTTATGCAGGCTTGGAGAGTCTTTGTCAAGTCCCGTAAGACCGGCACGCTACCAGGGATGTGGCTTTTTGAAGAGCCTCTTTTTCATAACACTGCCATCCAGTCCCGTGTTCTGGGTTCAGCTAGCCTACGTTCATGCCTATTAGGCGTGGGGTGTACCAAGCTGGGTCATCTGATGCGGAGCAGGAGCAGATTGGAGGAGCTGAGAGAAAGAGCGGGGATCCGATCATCTCGCCTACTGAGGAAGGTCGTCGATGA
Organism: Oncorhynchus clarkii lewisi; assembly: GCF_045791955.1. Lineage (NCBI taxonomy): Eukaryota > Metazoa > Chordata > Actinopteri > Salmoniformes > Salmonidae > Oncorhynchus > Oncorhynchus clarkii. Next base: position 97,649,427 of record NC_092148.1, read on the forward strand.
GGTCTGCGACTCCTTGCCAGTGCTTCATCTGCAGAATGTGACTGACATTTCCAATTCTGATCGGTGGAAGGAGGGTCTGGATTATGTGTTCCCTGCACTGATTGTTAGTGCTGCGATGGGGGCATTTGAGGAGGACGCGGGGATGCTGCTTTCCTTCGATACCCCGGAGCTGGGGGAGTTCAACGAGGTGGGAAAGAAGGCTATGTACAGAACATGTGTGAAGGTGTCCCATGCCTCTTCCCTGGAAGGGGTAAAATCGACGAGGTGGGCGGATGTGCTTGGTCCAGGTGCTTCTCCAAAAGGGTGTTGGCGATCATTATATAAACTGCCTATTGATAAGAGGACAGCTGACCTCCAATGGAGGATAATACATGGAGCTATAGCCACCAACATGCATCTGGTACACCTGGACCCTACTGTTGGGGAGGGGTGTCCATTCTGTGCTGAAGATGAATCTCTGGCACATCTGTTTTTGCTGTGTCCCAGGTTGGTTGGGATGATTGATCTGATCACTGATTGGTTCTCAACGTTGGGAGAGGTTTTCTCTTCCCAACTGTATATATTTGGGCCAAAGTACAGGTTCAGTCAAAAGGGTGTAGTTGTGTTGCTTAATTTTGTGGTAGGGGCAGCAAAATTAGCGATATGGAAGACCCGAAAGAACAGCATTCGGGGACAGGGGTCTGTGGATGTGGTGGGAGTGCTGGAGGGAATGTTGGCAGCGAGACTAAGGGTTGAGTTTGCCTATTATAAACTTGTCAACAATATTGATCTGTTTTTGAGTATATGGGGTATTCAGAGGCTGTTGTGTTTTGTTACTGTGGAGGAGGAATTGGATTTGTGTTTTTAATTGATGTGTAACTGTGGTTTTGTATGAGTATTTATTGTGTGGTGGGCCCCCAGACCCAATAAAGAGTATTTAAAACTCAAACTCTCTCTCTCTCTCTCTCTCTCTCTTTACCTCCCTCTCTCTCTCTACTCTCTCTCTCTCTCTTAGGGTCATAAATGCAGTCTGGGGGTACATTCCAAACAGCACCCTATTCCCTATATAGTTAACTACTTTTGAACATGGCCTGTAGCACTATGTATATCTATATATATGTGGGGAATTGGGTGACATTTGGCACGTTGTCTGTCTGTCAGACAATTTTCCTCAACTTTCAACTAAACTGTCAGCTATAGAAATGATTTTACCCACGGTTAACAGCGGTCCAGGACGACATTGAATTACATTTGAAGGTTAGATAGCTGGAGACGAGGTAGGATTCGTTTTTTCAGGTTTGTCTAATTATGAAGTTGTATGGAGAGCACAATTCACTGGAGCTGGCTGCTCCTGTGTGGAGAAAAACATTTCTGACAAACGTTATTTCAACCTTGGACAAGTTGAAAACATCAGAAATGAAATGACTGACGTAGCCAGACAATATTAACCTGACAGGGACAGTATTTCAGTCCATTTCATTTGATGAATATGCTGCTATATCTGTTGACCCACTTCTAGAGATGTGGTATGAGGTAAAAAGCACATCTGTTTAAGGTCACTGACCTCCTCAATGTAGTTTCTTATGGATGTCGTGTGAATATCAGATGCTGGTCACACATGGAACCCTATTCTCTATAGAGCGTGCATCCCAAATGGAACCCTATTCTCGAGACATAAACCAAACAAGCTCCACAGACATGTGACTAACAGAAATAGAATAATGTGTCCCTGAACATAGGGGGGGGGGGGGTTCAAAATCAAAAGTAACAGTCAGTATCTGATGTGGCCACCAGCTGCATTAAGTACTGCAGTGCATCTCTTCCTCATGGACTGCACCAGATTTGCCAGTTCTTGCTGTGAGATGTTACCCCACTCTTCCACCAAAGCACCTGCAAGTTCCCGGACATTTCTGGGGGGGGGATGGCCCTAGCCCTCACCCTCCGATCCATCAGGTCCCAGACGTGCTCAATGGGATTGAGATCCGGGCAGAAAGGGTACCACATAGGGTACCACATAGCGGAACAATGACATTCCTGTCTTGCAGGAAATGATGCACAGAACGAGCAGTATAGCTGGTGGCATTGTCTTGCTGGAGTGTCATGTCAGGATGAGCCTGCAGGAAGGGTACCACATGAGGGAGGAGAATGTCTTCCCTGTAATGCACAGCGTTGAGATTGCCTTCAATGACAACAAGCTCTGTCTGATGATGCTGTGACACACCGCCCCAGACCATGACGGACCCTCCACCTCCAAATCGATCCCGCTCCAGAGTACAGGCCTCGGTGTAACACTCATTCCTTCCACGATAAACGCGAATCCGACCTTCACCCCCGGTGAGACAAAACCGCGACTCGTCATTGGAGAGCACTTTTTGTCAGTCCTGTCTGGTCCAGCGACGGTGGGTTTGTGCCCATAGGCGACGTTGTTGCCGGTGATGTCTGGTGAGGACCTGTCTTACACAGGCCTACAAGCCCTCAGTCCAGCCTCTCTCAGCCTATTGTGGACAGTTTGAGCACTGATGGAGTCATTGTGCGTTCCTGGTGTAACTCGGGCAGTTGTTGTTGCCATCCTGTACCTGTCCCGCAGGTGTGATGTTCGGATGTATCAATCCTGTGCAGGTGTTGTTACACGTGGTCTGCCACTGCGAGGACGATCAGCTTGTCCGTCCTGTCTCCCTGTAGCGCTGTCTCAGGCGTCTCACAGTACGCTCATTGCAATTTATTGCCCTGGCTACATCTGCAGTCCTCATGCCTCCTTGCAGCATGCCTAAGGCACGTTCACACAGATGAGCAGGGACCCTGGGCATCTTTCTTTTGGTGTTTTTCAGAGTCAGTAGAAAGGCCTCTCTAGTGTCCCAAATTTTAATAACTGTTAATTGACTACCGTCTGTAAGCTTTTAGTGTCTTAACGACCATTTCACAGGTGCATGTTCACATAAATTGTTTATGGTCCATTGAAGAAGCATGGGAAAGAGTGTTTAAACCCTTTACAATGAAGATCTGTGGATTATCTTTGAAAGACACGGGTCCTGAAAAAGGGACCTTTCTATTTTTTGCTGAGTTTGATTGAAGGTCATGCTGATGTGGGGGGGGGGGGGGGGTGGCACAGACTATATAATGCATCCCAAAGGGCACCCTATTCCCTATGTAGTGCACTTCTTTTGACAAGACCCCTATTAGCCCTGGTCAAAAGTAGTGCACTACGTAGGGAATAGGGTGCCATTTGGGACATCCTTTCTGGATGGAAGTGAATGTGAGATCAGAAGAACACATGGACCGTCTCAATTGGCACTACAGGCTCCCTATTCCCTCTATAGTACACTACATTTGACCAGGGCCTATAGTGGAATAGGGTTTTTGATCCACAACCAGGACTTTCACTTCGGTCACTTATTCAGTTTAGCTCAACATTTTTTTCACCAGGAAATATAATTGAAAACGTCTGATTTGAAAAGCCTTGAGGTGAAGACACACGTTCCAAGGCTACAGTCCATTGTACCTTTTCAATCCTGGCTCTGGATAGACAAATATGTTTATTTCCTCGATCGGAGATCAAATACACTGAAGCACTTGGTCCTGTCTTTCCACAGGGCCCTGGTCAAAGTATTGGGAAAAGGAAAGGGGGATACCTAGTCAGTTGTACAACTGAATGCCTTCAATTGAACTGTGTCTACCGAGTGGCGAAGCGGACTAAAGCACAGCAGCGGTGTCACAGACCTGGTTCAAATCCAGGCTGTATCACATCCGGCCGTGTTTGGGAGTCCCATAGTGTGGGGCACAATTGGCCCAGCGTTGTTGAGGTTTGGCTGGAGTAAGTCATTGTTAATTAGAATTTGCTCTTAACTGACTTGCCTAGCTAAAATAAAGGTTCAAAACAAATAATACTGTTTAACCCAAACCCTCTGAATCAGAGAGGTGTGGGGGGCTATCTCAATCGACATCCACACGCCCGGGGAACAGTGGGTTAGCTGCCTTGCTCAGGGGAACAGTGGGTTAGCTGCCTTGCTCAGGGGAACAGTGGGTTAACGGCCTTGCTCAGGGGAACAGTGGGTTAACTGCCTTGATCAGGGGAACAGTGGGTTAGCTGCCTTGATCAGGGGAACAGTGGGTTAACTGCCTTGCTCAGGGGAACAGTGGGTTAACTGCCTTGATCAGGGGAACAGTGGGTTAACTGCCTTGATCAGGGGAACAGTAGGTTAACTGCCTTGATCAGGGGAACAGTGGGTTAACTGCCTTGATCAGGGGAACAGTGGGTTAACTGCCTTGATCAGGGGAACAGTGGGTTAACTGCCTTGCTCAGGGGAACAGTGGGTTAACTGCCTTGCTCAGGGGAACAGTGGGTTAACTGCCTTGATCAGGGGAACAGTGGGTTAACTGCCTTGATCAGGGGAACAGTGGGTTAGCTGCCTTGCTCAGGGGAACAGTGGGTTAACTGCCTTGATCAGGGGAACAGTGGGTTAACTGCCTTGATCAGGGGAACAGTGGGTTAACTGCCTTGATCAGGGGAACAGTGGGTTAACTGCCTTGATCAAGGGAACAGTGGGTTAACTGCCTTGATCAGGGGAACAGTGGGTTAGCTACCTTGCTCAGGGGAGCAGTGTGTTAGCTGCCTTGCTCAGGGGAACAGTGGGTTAGCTGCCTTGCTCAGGGGAACAGTGGGTTAGCTGCCTTGCTCAGGGGAACAGTGGGTTAACTGCCTTGCTCAGGGGAACAGTGGGTTAACTGCCTTGATCAGGGGAACAGTGGGTTAGCTGCCTTTCTCAGGGGAACAGTGGGTTAACTGCCTTGCTCAGGGGAAGAATGACAGATTTTTACCTTGTCAGCTCGGGGATTTGATCCAGCAACCTTTCAGTTACTGGCCCAATGCTCTGCACTAGGGAATCGGCGTCAGGCCCATAGGGGGCACAAGGGCCCCCTCAGATTTGTTCTGTTTTAAACAAAACAAAACATCTGTAATACTATTAGCATTGTTGGCTTTAGCTGGAACCAGATAGGCTCCCAGCCTCAAAACTAGATACCAAGGAGCCATTTTAGGTTATGAATCAAGTTAGAGTTAGACAAGCTACCTACTATATTAGCTGGCATTTAGGAACAGAAGGCCTTTCCCACCTACGAAACATCTCTCAGCCTCTCATAACTAGATACCAAGGAACCATCTCTCAGCCTCTCATAACTAGATACCTACGAACCATCTCTAAGCCTCGCATAACTAGATACCAAGGAACCATCTCTCAGCCTCTCATAACTAGATACCAAGGAACCATCTCTCAGCCTCTCATAACTAGATACCAAGGAACCATCTCTCAGCCTCTCATAACTAGATACCAAGGAACCATCTCTCAGCCTTTCATAACTAGATACCAAGGAACCATCTCTCAGCCTCTCATAACTAGATACCTACGAACCATCTCTCAGCCTCTCATAACTAGATACCTACGAACCATCTCTCAGCCTCTCATAACTAGATACCTACGAACCATCTCTCAGCCTCTCATAACTAGATACCAAGGAACCATCTCTCAGCCTCTCATAACTAGATACCTACGAACCATCTGTCAGCCTCTCATAACTAGATACCAAGGAACCATCTCTCAGCCTCTCATAACTAGATACCAAGGAACCATCTCTCAGCCTCTCATAACTAGATACCAAGGAACCATCTCTCAGCCTCTCATAACTAGATACCTACGAACCATCTCTCAGCCTCTCATAACTAGATACCAAGGAACCATCTCTCAGCCTCTCATAACTAGATACCAAGGAACCATCTCTCAGCCTCTCATAACTAGATACCAAGGAACCATCTCCTAGCCTCTCATAACTAGATACCAAGGAACCATCTCTCAACCTCTCATAACTAGATACCAAGGAACCATCTCTCAGCCTCTCATAACTAGATACCAAGGAACCATCTCTCAGCCTCTCATAACTAGATACCAAGGAACCATCTCTCAGCCTCTCATAACTAGATACCAAGGAACCATCTCTCAGCCTCTCATAACTAGATACCAAGGAACCATCTCTCAGCCTCTCATAACTAGATACCAAGGAACCATCTCTAGATACCAAGGAACCATCTCTCAGCCTCTCATAACTAGATACCAAGGAACCATCTCTCAGCCTTTGTCACGTACTTTGTGCCCTCTCAGATTAATGGGTGGATGATGGGTTGTGCCCTCTCAGATTAATGGGGTGGATGATGGGTTTTGCCCTCAAATTAATGGGGTGGATGATGGGTTGTGACCTCTCAGATTAATGCGGTGGATGATGGGTTGTGTCCTCATGTTAATGGGGTGGATGATGGGTTGTGCCCTCTCAGATTAATGGGGTGGTTGATGGGTTGTGTCCTCTCAGATTAATTGGGTGGATGATGGGTTGTGTCCTCTCAGATTAATGGGGTGGATGATGGGTTGTGCCCTCTCAGATTAATGGGGTGGATGATGGGTTGTGTCCTCTCAGATTAATGGGGTGGATGATGGGTTGTGTCCTCTCAGATTAATGGGGTGGATGATGGGTTGTGCCCTCTCAGATTAATGGGGCGGATGATGGGTTGTGCCCTCTCAGATTAATGGGGCGGATGATGGGTTGTGCCCTCTCAGATTAATGGGGCGGATGATGGGTTGTGCCCTCTCAGATTAATGGGGCGGATGATGGGTTGTGACCTCTCAGATTAATGGGGCGGATGATGGGTTGTGCCCTCTCAGATTAATGGGGCGGATGATGGGTTGTGCCCTCTCAGATTAATGGGGCAGATGATGGGTTGTGCCCTCTCAGATTAATGGGGCGGATGATGGGTTGTGCCCTCTCAGATTAATGGGGCGGATGATGGGTTGTGCCCTCTCAGATTAATGGGGCGGATGATGGGTTGTGCCCTCTCAGATTAATGGGGCGGATGATGGGTTGTGTCCTCTCAGATTAATGGGGCGGATGATGGGTTGTTCCCGCTCAGATTAATGGGGTGGATGATTGGTTGTGCCCTCTCAGATTAATGGGGTGGATGATGGGCTGTGCCCTCTCAGATTAATGGGGCGGATGATGGGTTGTGCCCTCTCAGATTAATGGGGCGGATGATGGGTTGTGCCCTCTCAGATTAATGGGGCGGATGATGGGTTGTGCCCTCTCAGATTAATGGGGCGGATGATGACTTTGGGAAACAGCCATAGGGATCCCTACTGACCCAGAGCTACTGACCCGGGGCGGAAGGGTAGCCTGGACTAGTAACCGAAAGGTTGCAAGTTCAAACCCCCGAGCTGACAAGGTTCAAATCTGTCGTTCTGCCCCTGAACAAGGCAGTTAACCCACTGTTCCTAGGCCGTCATTGAAAGTAAGAATTTGTTTTGTTTTAAAAAATAAAGAGCTGCCAACACAAGCACGTCTTCATGGATTTTAAATTAATAATTTAAAATGTCACAGTGATTTACAAACGTTTCCCTTTTTCCAGGCAGATTTATTATGATTCTTGGTATACAACCAATACATCAAAGTGTTGCTTCCTGGCCCTGCTAAAGGAATGAAAAGTGTAGAGTAGCGTCAGCCAGAGAGAAGGGGATCTGTAATATGGCGTGTAGAGTAGCGTCAGCCAGAGAGAAGGGGATCTGTAATATGGCGTGTAGAGTAGCGTCAGCCAGAGAGATGGGGATCTGTAATATGGTGTGAAGGGTAGCGTCAGCCAGAGAGATGGAGATCTGTAATATGGGGTGAACAGTAGCGTCAGCCAGAGAGATGGGGATCTGTAATATGGCGTGAAGAGTAGCGTCAGCCAGAGAGATGGGGATCTGTAATATGGTGTGTAGAGTAGCGTCAGCCAGAGAGATGGGGATCTGTAATATGGTGTGAAGAGTAGCGTCAGCCAGAGAGATGGGGATCTGTAATATGGGGTGAAGAGTAGCGTCAGCCAGAGAGATGGGGATCTGTAATATGGCGTGAAGAGTAGCGTCAGCCAGAGAGATGGGGATCTGTAATATGGTGTGAACAGTAGCGTCAGCCAGAGAGATGGGGATCTGTAATATGGGGTGAAGAGTAGCGTCAGCCAGAGAGAAGGGGATCTGTAATATGGTGTGAAGAGTAGCGTCAGCCAGAGAGATGGGGATCTGTAATATGGTGTGAAGAGTAGCGTCAGCCAGAGAGATGGGGATCTGTAATATGGTGTGAAGAGTAGCGTCAGCCAGAGAGAAGGGGATCTGTAATATGGTGTGAACAGTAGCGTCAGCCAGAGAGATGGGGATCTGTAATATGGTGTGAAGAGTAGCGTCAGCCAGAGAGAAGGGGATCTATAATATGGTGTGAAGAGTAGCGTCAGCCAGAGAGATGGGGATCTGTAATATGGGGTGAAGAGTAGCGTCAGCCAGAGAGAAGGGGATCTGTAATATGGTGTAGTGTAGCGTCAGCCAGAGAGATGGGGATCTGTAATATGGGGTGAAGAGTAGCGTCAGCCAGAGAGAAGGGGATCTGTAATATGGTGTGAAGAGTAGCGTCAGCCAGAGAGATGGGGATCTGTAATATGGCGTGTAGAGTAGCGTCAGCCAGAGAGATGGGGATCTGTAATATGGTGTAGTGTAGCGTCAGCCAGAGAGAAGGGGATCTGTAATATGGTGTGAAGAGTAGCGTCAGCCAGAGAGATGGGGATCTGTAATATGGCGTGAAGAGTAGCGTCAGCCAGAGAGATGGGGATCTGTAATATGGGGTAAACGGTAGCGTCAGCCAGAGAGAAGGGGATCTGTAATATGGTGTAGTGTAGCGTCAGCCAGAGAGAAGGGGATCTGTAATATGGGGTGAACAGTAGCGTCAGCCAGAGAGAAGGGGATCTGTAATATGGTGTAGTGTAGCGTCAGGCAGAGAGATGGGGATCTGTAATATGGGGTGAACGGTAGCGTCAGCCAGAGAGAAGGGGATCTGTAATATGGTGTAGTGTAGCGTCAGCCAGAGAGATGGGGATCTGTAATATGGTGTGTAGAGTAGCGTCAGCCAGAGAGATGGGGATCTGTAATATGGTGTGAAGAGTAGCGTCAGCCAGAGAGAAGGGGATCTGTAATATGGTGTGAAGAGTAGCGTCAGCCAGAGAGAAGGGCATCTGTAATATGGGGTGAAGAGTAGCGTCAGCCAGAGAGATGGGGATCTGTAATATGGGGTGAAGAGTAGCGTCAGCCAGAGAGAAGGGGATCTGTAATATGGTGTGAAGAGTAGCGTCAGCCAGAGAGATGGGGATCTGTAATATGGGGTGAATGGTAGCGTCAGCCAGAGAGATGGGGATCTGTAATATGGGGTGAACGGTAGCGTCAGCCAGAGAGATGGGGATCTGTAATATGGTGTGAAGGGTAGCGTCAGCCAGAGAGATGGGGATCTGTAATATGGTGTGAAGAGTAGCGTCAGCCAGAGAGATGGGGATCTGTAATATGGTGTGAAGGGTAGCGTCAGCCAGAGAGATGGGGATCTGTAATATGGTGTGTAGAGTAGCGTCAGCCAGAGAGATGGGGATCTGTAATATGGGGTGTAGAGTAGCGTCAGCCAGAGAGAAGGGTGATCTGTAATATGGTGTGAAGAGTAGCGTCAGCCAGAGAGATGGGGATCTGTAATATGGGGTGAAGAGTAGCGTCAGCCAGAGAGATGGGGATCTGTAATATGGGGTGAAGGGTAGCGTCAGCCAGAGAGAAGGGGATCTGTAATATGGGGTGAAGAGTAGCGTCAGCCAGAGAGAAGGGGATCTGTAATATGGTGTGTAGAGTAGCGTCAGCCAGAGAGATGGGGATCTGTAATATGGTGTGAAGAGTAGCGTCAGCCAGAGAGATGGGGATCTGTAATATGGGGTGAACGGTAGCGTCAGCCAGAGAGAAGGGGATCTGTAATATGGTGTGTAGAGTAGCGTCTGCCAGAGAGAAGGGGATCTGTAATATGGCGTGTAGAGTAGCGTCAGCCAGAGAGATGGGGATCTGTAATATGGTGTGAAGGGTAGCGTCAGCCAGAGAGATGGGGATCTGTAATATGGCGTGTAGAGTAGCGTCAGCCAGAGAGATGGGGATCTGTAATATTTGGTGAACGGTAGCGTCAGCCAGAGAGAAGGGGATCTGTAATATGGGGTGAACGGTAGCGTCAGCCAGAGAGAAGGGGATCTGTAATATGGTTTGAAGAGTAGCGTCAGCCAGAGAGATGGGGATCTGTAATATGGGGAGAAGAGTAGCGTCAACCAGAGAGAAGGGGATCTGTAATATGGGGTGAACGGTAGCGTCAGCCAGAGAGAAGGGGATCTGTAATATGGTGTGAAGGGTAGCGTCAGCCAGAGAGATGGGGATCTGTAATATGGTGTGAAGAGTAGCGTCAGCCAGAGAGATGGGGATCTGTAATATGGTGTGAAGAGTAGCGTCACCCAGAGAGAAGGGGATCTGTAATATGGTGTGAAGAGTAGCGTCAGCCAGAGAGATGGGGATCTGTAATATGGTGTGAAGGGTAGCGTCAGCCAGAGAGATGGGGATCTGTAATATGGTGTGTAGAGTAGCGTCAGCCAGAGAGAAGGGGATCTGTAATATGGGGTGAAGAGTAGCGTCAGCCAGAGAGATGGGGATCTGTAATATGGTGTGAAGAGTAGCGTCAGCCAGAGAGAAGGGGATCTGTAATATGGGGTGAACGGTAGCGTCAGCCAGAGAGATGGGGATCTGTAATATGGTGTGAAGAGTAGCGTCAGCCAGAGAGATGGGGATCTGTAATATGGTGTGAAGAGTAGCGTCAGCCAGAGAGATGGGGATCTGTAATATGGGGTGAACGGTAGCGTCAGCCAGAGAGATGGGGATCTGTAATATGGGGTGAACGGTAGCGTCAGCCAGAGAGATGGGGATCTGTAATATGGGGTGAACGGTAGCGTCAGCCAGAGAGAAGGGGATCTGTAATATGGGGTGAAGGGTAGCGTCAGCCAGAGAGATGGGGATCTGTAATATGGTGTGAAGAGCAGCGTCAGCCAGAGAGATGGGGATCTGTAATATGGGGTGAAGGGTAGCGTCAGCCAGAGAGATGGGGATCTGTAATATGGTGTGAAGAGTAGCGTCAGCCAGAGAGATGGGGATCTGTAATATGGGGTGAACGGTAGCGTCAGCCAGAGAGATGGGGATCTGTAATATGGTGTGAAGAGTAGCGTCAGCCAGAGAGATGGGGATCTGTAATATGGGGTGAACGGTAGCGTCAGCCAGAGAGATGGTGATCTGTAATATGGTGTGAAGAGTAGCGTCAGCCAGAGAGATGGGGATCTGTAATATGGTGTGAAAAGTAGCGTCAGCCAGAGAGAAGGGGATCTGTAATATGGGGTGAAGAGTAGCGTCAGCCAGAGAGAAGGGGATCAGTAATATGGGGTGAAGAGTAGCGTCAGCCAGAGAGATGGGGATCTGTAATATGGTGTGAACGGTAGCGTCAGCCAGAGAGATGGGGATCTGTAATATGGTGTGAACGGTAGCGTCAGCCAGAGAGATGGGGATCTGTAATATGGGGTGAAGGGTAGCGTCAGCCAGAGAGATGGGGATCTGTAATATGGTGTGAAGAGTAGCGTCAGCCAGAGAGATGGGATCTGTAATATGGGGTGAAGAGTAGCGTCAGCCAGAGAGATGGGGATCTGTAATATGGTGTGAAGAGTAGCGTCAGCCAGAGAGATGGGGATCTGTAATATGGGGTGAAGAGTAGCGTCAGCCAGAGAGATGGGGATCTGTAATATGGTGTTAAGTGTAGCGTCAACTTGAGATGAGGAGAGTTCTTCACCTCTCTGTTATTCTTGCCCTGCTGGCAAATTGATGATGTCCTGCTATTCATGGTTAATTTACTAATGTAGAATCTGAAATCATTTGTAGGCTACTTACTGCTGCTGAGGCACAGCACTCTAATGTCCATGTCTGTTTGGGAGATGAATTGAAAAGGAGAGAGAGTGGATGGGGACAGGGATGAAAGATGGCAAAGCTTTTGAAGAGTCTTTTATTCAGGCAGTCTACCTGTCTGTGGATATAGAGTTTATCAGTGGGATTATTACACATTTCTAAAGATGTCCTACTTATGCCCTGGTATCTAATAATGATGTATAGACAAAGCCCTTTACATATCATCTTCTCTGACAACCTGACACTACAGTACTGGATACTCAAAAGATGAAAATGAACCAGAAAGGATTTTAAGTTCATTAAAAAAAAAAAAAAAGTTTCTGACCAGCAGACGTTTGTAACAGCGAGACAATTATTCAAATATTGTTTTTTGAATAAAGACTTTTGGTTCAAGTTTACAACCCAATATTCCCTAGTTAGGGACGGAGTGTGTTGGATCAGTGCTGTATTTTAATACAACAATGAGATTTAATTAGACCTTTTTATAGGAGCACCTTAAATAAGACAATTATTTATATCTAAATTTCTCTGCTCTGCAAAAGAGAAAGAAAGAGAGGGCCAGAAACAGAGACATGGAGGGCTATGTACAGTCCCTAGTGGAAGGATACATAGAGGACTATGTACAGTCCCTAGTGGAAGGATACATAGAGGACTATGTACAGTCCCTAGTGGAAGGATACATAGAGGAATATGTACAGTCCCTAGTGGAAGGATACATAGAGGACTATGTACAGTCCCTAGTGGAAGGATACATAGAGGACTATGTACAGTCCCTAGTGGAAGGATACATAGAGAACTATGTACAGTCCCTAGTGGAAGGATACATAGAGAACTATGTACAGTCCCTAGTAGAATGATACATAGAGGGCTATGTACAGTCCCTAGTGGAAGGATACATAGAGAACTATGCACAGTCCCTAGTGGAAGGATACATAGAGGACTATGTACAGTCCCTAGTAGAAGGATACATAGAGGGCTATGTACAGTCCCTAGTGGAAGGAAACATAGAGGACTATGTACAGTCCCTAGTGGAAGGATACATAGAGGACTAGGTACAGTCCCTAGTGGAAGGATACATAGAGGACTATGTACAGTCCCTAGTGGAAGGATACATAGAGGACTATGTACAGTCTCTAGTGGAAGGATACATAACTGGGGATATGTGAGAAGCCTAATCACATATCGAATTGCTAGATAATTGTGCAGAACAATTGTCTTTTACTTGATGAAGAGAAATACAAAATAGCCTGACGTGACTATGTTGGGGACCTGACTGTGCAGGAGACCTGACTGTGCAGGAGACCTGACTGTGCAGGAGACCTGACTGTGCAGGAGACCTGACTGTGCAGGAGACCTGACTATGCAGAGACGTGACTGTGTAGGAGACCTAACCTGACTATGTAGGAGACCTGAACAGACTATGAAAGAGCCCTAACTATGTAGGAGACCTGACCTGACTATTTAGGAGACCTGACCTGACTATGAAGGAGACCTGACCTGACTATGTAGGAGACCTGACCTGACTATGTAGGAGACCTGACTATGTAGGAGACCTGACCTGACTATGTAGGAGACCTGACCTGACTATGGAGGAGATCTGACTTGACAATTTAGGAGACCTGACTATTTAGGAGACCTGACCTGACAATTTAGGAGCACTGACCTGACTATTTAGAAGACCTGACCTGACTATGTAGGAGACCTGACCTGACTGTGTAGGACACCTGGCCTGACTATGTAGGAGACCTGACCTGACTATTTAGGAGACCTGACCTGACTATGAAGGAGACCTGACTATGTAGGAGACCTGACCTGACAATTTAGGAGACCTGACCTGACTATGTAGGAGACCTGACCTGACTATGTAGGAGACCTGACCTGACTATGTAGGAGACCTGACCTGACTATGTAGGAGACCTGACTTGACTATGTTGGAGACCTGACTATGTAGGAGACCTGACATGACTATGTAGTTTACCTGACCTGACTATGTAGGAGACCTGACCTGACTATGTAGGAGACCTGACCTGACTATGTAGGAGACCTGACTATGTAGGAGACCTGACTATGTAGGAGACCTGACTAGGTAGGATACCTGACCTGACTATGTAGGAGACCTGACCTGACTTTTTAGGAGACCTGACCTTACTATTTAGGAGACCTGACCTGACTATGTAGGAGACCTTACCTGACTATGTAGGAGACCTGACTATGAAGGAGACCTGACTATGTAGGAGACCTGACCTGACCTGACTATTTAGGAGACCTGACCTGACTATTTAGGATTCCTGGCCTGACTATGTAGGAGACCTGACCTGACTATGTAGGAGACCTGACCTGACTATGTAGAGACCTGCCCTGACTATGTAGGAGACCTGACCTGACTATATAGGAGACCTGACTTGACTATGTTGGAGACCTGACTATGTAGGAGACCTGACCTGACAATTTAGGAGACCTGACTTGACTATGTTGGAGACCTGACTATGTAGTAGACCTGACATGACTATATGTGAGAAGCCTAATCACATATCGAATTGCTAGATAATTGTGCAGAACAATTGTCTTTTACTTGATGAAGAAAAATACAAAATAGTGACTATGTTGGGGACCTGACTGTGCAGGAGACCTGACTGTGCAGGAGACCTGACTGTGCAGGAGACCTGACTGTGTAGGAGACCTAACCTGACTATGTAGGAGACCAGACAATGTAGGAGACCTGAACAGACTATGAAAGAGTCCTAACTATGTAGGAGACCTGACCTGACTATTTAGGATACCTGACCTGACTATGAAGGAGACCTGACCTGACTATGTAGGAGACCTGAAATTACTATGTAGGAGACCTGACCTGACTATGGAGGAGATCTGACTTGACAATTTAGGAGACTCAACTATTTAGGAGACCTGACCTGACAATTTAGGAGCCCTGACCTGACTATTTAGGAGACCTGACCTGACTATGTAGGAGACCTGACCTGACTGCGTAGGAGACCTGACCTGACTATGTAGGAGACCTGACCTGACTATTTAGGAGACCTGACCTGACTATGAAGGAGACCTGACTATGTAGGAGACCTGATCTGACAATTTAGGAGACCTGACCTGACAATTTAGGAGACCTGACCTGACTATGTAGGAGACCTGACCTGACTATGTAGGAGACTTTACCTGACTATGTAGGAGACCTGACCTGACTATGTAGGAGACCTGACCTGACTATGCAGGAGACCTGACCTGACTATGTAGGAGATCTGACCTGACTATGTAGGAGACCTGACTATGTAGGAGACCTGACCAGACTATGTAGGAGACCTGACCTGACTATGTAGGAGACCTGACCTGACTATGTTGGAGACCTGACTATGTAGGAGACCTGACTATGTAGGAGACCTGACTAGGTAGGATACCTGACCTGACTATGTAGGAGATCTGACCTGACTATGTAGGAGACCTGACCTGACTATGTAGGAGACCTGACCTGACTATGTTGGAGACTTGACTATGTAGGAGACCTGACTATGTAGGAGACCTGACTAGGTAGGATACCTGACCTGACTATGTAGGATACCTGACCTGACTTTTTAGGAGACCTGACCTGACTATTTAGGAGACCTGGCCTGACTATGTAGGAGACCTTACCTGACTATGAAGGAGACCTGACTATGAAGGAGACCTGACTATGTAGGAGACCTGACCTGACCTGACTATTTAGGAGACCTGACCTGACTATTTAGGAGACCTGACCTGACTATGTAGGAGACCTGACCTAACTGTGTAGGAGACCTGGCCTGACTATGTAGGAGACCTGACCTGACTATTTAGGAGACCTGACCTGACTATGAAGGAGACCTGACTATGTAGGAGACCTGACCTGTCAATTTAGGAAACCTGACCTGACTATGTAGGAGACCTGACCTGACTATGTAGGAGACCTGACCAGACTATGTAGGAGACCTGACCAGACTATGTAGGAGACCTGACCAGACTATGTAGGAGACCTGACCTGACTATGTAGGAGACCTGACCTGACTATGTAGGAGACCTGACCTGACTATGTAGGAGACCTGACCTGACTATGTAGGAGACCTGACCTGACTTTTTAGGACACCTGACCTGACTATTTAGGAGACCTGACATGCCTATTTATTTAGGAGACCTGACCTGACTATGTAGGAGACCTTACCTGACTATGTAGGAGACCTGACCTGACTATGTAGGAGACCTGACCTGACTATGTAGGAGACCTGACCTGACTATGTAGGAGACCTGACTTGACTATGTTGGAGACCTGACTATGTAGGAGACCTGACATGACTATGTAGTATACCTGACCTGACTATGAAGGAGACCTGACCTGACTATGTAGGAGACCTGACCTGACTATGTAGAGACCTGACCTGACTATGTAGGAGACCTGACCTGACTATGTAGGAGACCTGACCTGACTATGTAGGAGACCTGACTTGACTATGTTGGAGACCTGACTATGTAGGAGACCTGACATGACTATGTAGTATTCCTGACCTGACTATGTAGTAGACCTGACCTGACTATTTAGTAGACCTGACAATGTAGGAGACCTGACCTGAGTGTGTAGGAGACCTGACCTGACTATGTAGGAGACCTGACCTGACTATGTAGGAGACCTGACATGTCTATGTAGTAGACCTGACCTGACTGTGTTATAGACCTGACTATGTAGGAGACCTGACCTGACTATGTAGGAGACCTGACCTGACTATGTAGGAGACCTGACCTGACTATGTAGGAGACCTGACCTGACTATGTAGTAGACCTGACCTGACTACGAAGTAGACCTGACCTGATTATGTAGGAGACCTGACCTGTCTATGTAGTAGACCTTAATATGTAGGAGACCTGACCTGACTATGTAGGAGACCTGGCCTGACTATGTAGTAGACCTGACTTGACTATGTAGGAGACCTGACATGACTATGTAGGAGACCTGACTATGTAGGAGACCTGACCTGACTATGTAGTAGACCCTAATATGTAGGAGACCTGACCTGACTATGTAGGAGACCTGACCTGACTATGTAGGAGACCTGACCTGACAATTTAGGATACCTGACCTGACTATGTAGGAGACCTGACTATGCAGGAGACCTGACTATGTAGGAGACCTGACCTGACTATGTAGGAGACCTGAACTGACCTTTTTAGGAGACCTGACCTGACTATGTAGGAGACCTGACCTGACTATGTAGGAGACCTGACCTGACTATGTTGGAGATCTGACTATGTAGGAGACCTGACTATGTAGGAGACCTGACTAGGTAGGATACCTGACCTGACTATGTAGGAGACCTGACCTGACTTTTTAGGAGACCTGACCTGACTATTTAGGAGACCTGACCTGACTATGTAGGAGACCTTACCTGACTATGTAGGAGACCTGCCTATGAAGGAGACCTGACTATGTAGGAGACCTGACCTGACCTGACTATTTAGGAGACCTGACCTGACTATTTAGGATTCCTGGCCTGACTATGTAGGAGACCTGACCTGACTATGTAGGAGACCTGACCTGAATATGTAGAGACCTGACCTGACTATGTAGGAGACCTGACCTGACTATGTAGGATACCTGACCTGACAATTTAGGAGACCTGACTTGACTATGTTGGAGACCTGACAATGTAGGAGACCTGACCTGAATATGTAGGATACCTGACCTGACAATTTAGGAGACCTGACTTGACTATGTTGGAGACCTGACTATGTAGTAGACCTGACATGACTATATGTGAGCAGCCTAATCACATATCGAATTGCAAGATAATTGTGCAGAACAATTGTCTTTTACTTGATGAAGAAAAATACAAAATAGCCTGACGTGACTATGTTGGGGACCTGACTGTGCAGGAGACCTGACTGTGCAGGAGACCTGACTGTGCAGGAGACCTGACTATGCAGAGACCTGACTGTGTAGGAGACCTAACCTGACTATGTAGGAGACCAGACAATGTAGGAGACCTGAACAGACTATGAATGAGTCCTAACTATGTAAGAGACCTGACCTGACTATTTAGGAGACCTGACCTGACTATGAAGGAGACCTGACCTGACTATGTAGGAGACCTAACCTGACTATGTAGGAGACCTGACCTGACTATGTAGGAGACCTGACTATGTAGGAGACCTGACCTGACTATAGAGGAGATCTGACTTGACACTTTAGGAGACCTGACTATTTAGGAGACCTGACCTGACAATTTAGGAGCCCTGACCTGACTATTTAGGAGACCTGACCTGACTATTTAGGAGACCTGACCTGACTGTGTAGGACACCTGACCTGACTATGTAGGAGACCTGACCTGACTATTTAGGAGACCTGACCTGACTATGAAGGAGACCTGACTATGTAGGAGACCTGACCTGACTATGTAGGAGCCCTGACCTGACTATGTAGGAGACCTGACCTGACTATGTAGGAGACCTTACCTGACTATGTAGGAGACCTGACCTGACTATGTAGGAGACCTGACCTGACTATGTAGGAGACCTGACCTGACTATGTTGGAGACCTGACTATGTGGGAGACCTGACTATGTAGGAGACCTGACTAGGTAGGATACCTGACCTGACTATGTAGGAGACCTGACCTGACTTTTTAGGAGACCTGACCTGACTATTTAGGAGACCTGACCTGACTATGTAGGAGACCTTACCTGACTATGAAGAAGACCTGACTATGAAGGAGACCTGACTATGTAGGAGACCTGACCTGAATATTTAGGAGACCTGACCTGACTATTTAGTAGACCTGACCTGACTATGTAGGAGACCTGACCTGACTGTGTAGGAGACCTGACCTGACTATGTAGGAGACCTGACTTGACTATTTAGGAGACCTGACCTGACTATTAAGGAGACCTGACTGTGTAGGAGACCTGACCTGACAATTTAGGAGACCTGACCTGACTATGTAGGAGACCTGACCTGACTATGTAGGAGACCTGACCAGACTATGTAGGAGACCTGACCAGACTATGTAGGAGACCTGACCAGACTATGTAGGAGAACTGACCAGACTATGTAGGAGACCTGATCTGACTATGTAGGAGACCTGACCTGACTATGTAGGAGACCTGACCTGACTATTTAGGAGACCTGACCTGACTATGTTGGAGATCTGACTATGTAGGATACCTGACTATGTAGTAGACCTGACTATGTAGGATACCTGACCTGACTATGTAGGAGACCTGACTTGACTATGTTGGAGACCTGACTATGTAGGAGACGTGACATGACTATGTAGTATACCTGACCTGACTATGTAGGAGACCTGACCTGACTATTTTGGAGACCTGACTATGTAGTAGACCTGACATGTCTATGTGGTAGACCTGACCTGACTATGTAGGAGACCTGACCTGAGTATTTAGGAGACCTGACCTGACTATGTAGGAGACCTGACCTGACTATGTAGGAGACCTGACCTGTCTATGTAGTAGATCTTAATATGTAAGAGGCCTGACCTGACTATGTAGGAGACCTGACCTGACTGTGTTAGAGACCTGACCTGACTATGTAGGAGACCTGACCTGTCTATGTAGTAGATCTTAATATGTATTAGGCCTGACCTGACTATGTAGGAGACCTGACCTGACTATGTAGGAGACCTGACCTGACTATGTAGGAGACCTGACCTGACTATGTAGTAGACCTGACCTGACTACGAAGTAGACCTGACCTGATTATGTAGGAGACCTGACCTGTCTATGTAGTAGACCTTAATATGTAGGAGACCTGACCTGACTATGTAGGAGACCTGACCTGACTATGTAGTAGACCTGACCTGACTATGTAGGAGACCTGACATGACTATGTAGGAGACCTGACTATGTAGGAGACCTGACCTGACTATGTAGTAGACCCTAATATGTAGGAGACCTGACCTGACTATGTAGGAGACCTGACCTGACTATGTAGGAGACCTGACCTGACAATTTAGGATACCTGACCTGACTATGTAGGAGACCTGACCTGACTATGTAGGAGACCTGACCTGACTATGTAGGAGACCTGAACTGACTATTTAGGAGACCTGACCTGACTATGTAGGAGACCTGACCTGACTATGTTGGAGATCTGACTATGTAGGAGACCTGACTATGTAGGAGACCTGACTAGGTAGGATACCTGACCTGACTATGTAGGAGACCTGACCTGACTTTTTAGGAGACCTGACCTGACTATTTAGGAGACCTGACCTGACTATGTAGGAGACCTTACCTGACTATGAAGGAGACCTGACTATGTAGGAGACCTGACCTGACCTGACTATTTAGGAGACCTGACCTGACTATTTAGGATTCCTGGCCTGACTATGTAGGAGACCTGACCTGACTATGTAGGAGACCTGACCTGACTATGTAGAGACCTGACCTGACTATGTAGGAGACCTGACCTGACTATGTAGGAGACCTGACCTGACTATGTAGGAGACCTGACTTGACTATGTTGGAGACCTGACTATGTAGGAGACCTGACCTGACTGTGTAGGAGACCTGACCTGACTATGTAGGAGACCTGACCTGACTATTTAGGAGACCTGACCTGACTATGTAGGAGACCTGACCTGACAATTTAGGAGACCTGACCTGACTATGTAGGAGAACTGACCTGACTATGTAGGAGACCTTACCTGACTATGTAGGAGACCTGACCTGACTATGTAGGAGACCTGACCTGACTATGTAGGAGACCTGACCTGAGTATGTAGGAGACCTGACTTGACTATGTTGGAGACCTGACTATGTAGGAGACCTGACATGACTATGTAGTATACCTGACCTGACTATGTAGGAGACCTGACCTGACTATGTAGGAGACCTGACCTGACAATTTAGGATACCTGACCTGAATATGTAGGAGACCTGACCTGACTATGTAGGAGACCTGACTATGTAGGAGACCTGACCTGACTATGTAGGAGACCTGACCTGACTATGTAGGAGACCTGACCTGACTAAGACCTGACTATGTAGGAGACCTGACTATGTAGGAGACCTGACTAGGTAGGATACCTGACCTGACTATGTAGGAGACCTGACCTGACTTTTTAGGAGACCTGACCAGACTATTTAGGAGACCTGGCCTGACTATGTAGGAGACCTTACCTGACTATGAAGGAGACCTGACTATGAAGGAGACCTGACTATTTAGGAGACCTGACCTGACTATGTAGGAGACCTGACCTGACTGTGTAGGATACCTGACCTGACTATGTAGGAGACCTGACCTGACTATTTAGGAGACCTGACCTGACTATGAAGGAGACCTGACTATGTAGGAGACCTGACCTGACAATTTAGGAGACCTGACCTGACTATGTAGGAGACCTGACCTGACTATTTAGGAGACCTGACCTGACTATGTAGGAGACCTGACCAGACTATGTAGGAGACCTGACCTGACTTTTTAGGAGACCTGACCTGACTATTTAGGAGACCTGACATGCCTATTTATTTAGGAGACCTGACCTGACTATGTAGGAGACCTTACCTGACTATGTAGGAGACCTGACCTGACTATGTAGGAGACCTCACCTGACTATGTAGGAGACCTGACCTGACTATGTAGGAGACCTGACTTGACTATGTTGGAGACCTGACTATGTAGAAGACCTGACATGACTATGTAGTATACCTGACCTGACTATGTAGGAGACCTTACCTGACTATTTTGGAGACCTGACTATGTAGTAGACCTGACCTGACTATTTAGTAGACTTGACAATGTAGGAGACCTGACCTGACTATGTAGGAGACCTGACCTGACTGTGTTAGAGACCTGACTATGTAGGAGACCTGACCTGACTATGTAGGAGACCTGACCTGACTGTGTAGGAGACCTTACCTGACTATTTTGGAGACCTGACTATGTAGTAGACCTGACCTGACTATTTAGTAGACTTGACAATGTAGGAGACCTGACCTGACTATGTAGGAGACCTGACCTGACTTTTTAGGAGACCTGACCAGACTATTTAGGAGACCTGGCCTGACTATGTAGGAGACCTTACCTGACTATGAAGGAGACCTGACTATGAAGGAGACCTGACTATTTAGGAGACCTGACCTGACTATGTAGGAGACCTGACCTGACTGTGTAGGATACCTGACCTGACTATGTAGGAGACCTGACCTGACTATTTAGGAGACCTGACCTGACTATGAAGGAGACCTGACTATGTAGGAGACCTGACCTGACAATTTAGGAGACCTGACCTGACTATGTAGGAGACCTGACCTGACTATTTAGGAGACCTGACCTGACTATGTAGGAGACCTGACCAGACTATGTAGGAGACCTGACCTGACTTTTTAGGAGACCTGACCTGACTATTTAGGAGACCTGACATGCCTATTTATTTAGGAGACCTGACCTGACTATGTAGGAGACCTTACCTGACTATGTAGGAGACCTGACCTGACTATGTAGGAGACCTCACCTGACTATTTAGTAGACTTGACAATGTAGGATACCTGACCTGACTATGTAGGAGACCTGACCTGACTTTTTAGGAGACCTGACCAGACTATTTAGGAGACCTGGCCTGACTATGTAGGAGACCTTACCTGACTATGAAGGAGACCTGACTATGAAGGAGACCTGACTATTTAGGAGACCTGACCTGACTATGTAGGAGACCTGACCTGACTGTGTAGGATACCTGACCTGACTATGTAGGAGACCTGACCTGACTATTTAGGAGACCTGACCTGACTATGAAGGAGACCTGACTATGTAGGAGACCTGACCTGACAATTTAGGAGACCTGACCTGACTATGTAGGAGACCTGACCTGACTATTTAGGAGACCTGACCTGACTATGTAGGAGACCTGACCAGACTATGTAGGAGACCTGACCTGACTTTTTAGGAGACCTGACCTGACTATTTAGGAGACCTGACATGCCTATTTATTTAGGAGACCTGACCTGACTATGTAGGAGACCTTACCTGACTATGTAGGAGACCTGACCTGACTATGTAGGAGACCTCACCTGACTATGTAGGAGACCTGACCTGACTATGTAGGAGACCTGACTTGACTATGTTGGAGACCTGACTATGTAGAAGACCTGACATGACTATGTAGTATACCTGACCTGACTATGTAGGAGACCTTACCTGACTATTTTGGAGACCTGACTATGTAGTAGACCTGACCTGACTATTTAGTAGACTTGACAATGTAGGAGACCTGACCTGACTATGTAGGAGACCTGACCTGACTGTGTTAGAGACCTGACTATGTAGGAGACCTGACCTGACTATGTAGGAGACCTGACCTGACTGTGTAGGAGACCTTACCTGACTATTTTGGAGACCTGACTATGTAGTAGACCTGACCTGACTATTTAGTAGACTTGACAATGTAGGAGACCTGACCTGACTATGTAGGAGACCTGACCTGACTGTGTTAGAGACCTGACTATGTAGGAGACCTGACCTGACTATGTAGGAGACCTTACCTGACTATTTTGGAGACCTGACTATGTAGTAGACCTGACCTGACTATTTAGTAGACTTGACAATGTAGGAGACCTGACCTGACTATGTAGGAGACCTGACCTGACTGTGTTAGAGACCTGACAATGTAGGAGACCTGACCTGCCTATGTAGGAGACCTGACCTGACTGTGTTAGAGACCTGACTATGTAGGAGACCTGACCTGACTATGTAGGAGACCTGACCTGACTATGTAGGAGACCTGACCTGACTATGTAGGAGACCTGACCTGACTATGTAGGAGACCTGACCTGACTATGTAGTAGACCTGACCTGACTATGTAGGAGACCTGACATGACTATGTAGGAGACCTGACTATGTAGGAGACCTGACCTGACTATGTAGTAGACCCTAATATGTAGGAGACCTGACCTGACTATGTAGGAGACCTGACCTGACTATGTAGGAGACCTGACCTGACTATGCAGGAGACCTGACCTGACTATGTAGGAGACCTGACTTGACTATGTTGGAGACCTGACAATGTAGGAGACCTGACCTGAATATGTAGGAGACCTGACCTGACAATTTAGGATACCTGACCTGACTATGTAGGAGACCTGACTATGTAGGAGACCTGACTATGTAGGAGACCTGACCTGACTATGTAGGAGACCTGAACTGACCTTTTTAGTAGACCTGACCTGACTATGTAGGAGACCTGACCTGACTATGTAGGAGACCTGACCTGACTATGTTGGAGATCTGACTATGTAGGAGACCTGACTATGTAGGAGACCTGACTAGGTAGGATACCTGACTAGGTAGGATACCTGACCTGACTATGTAGGAGACCTGACCTTACTTTTTAGGAGACCTGACCTGACTATTTAGGAGACCTGACCTGACTATGTAGGAGACCTTACCTGACTATGTAGGAGACCTGACTATGAAGGAGACCTGACTATGTAGGAGACCTGACCTGACCTGACTATTTAGGAGACCTGACCTGACTATTTAGGAGACCTGACCTGACTATGTAGGAGACCTGAACTGACTATTTAGTAGACCTGAACTGACTATTTAGGAGACCTGACCTGACTATGTAGGAGACCTGACCTGACTATGTAGGAGACCTGACCTGACTATGTTGGACATCTGACTATGTAGGAGACCTGACTATGTAGGAGACCTGACTATGTAGGATACCTGACCTGACTATGTAGGAGAGCTGACCTGACTTTTTAGGAGACCTGACCTGACTATTTAGGAGACCTGACCTGACTATGTAGGAGACCTTACCTGACTATGAAGGAGACCTGACTATGAAGGAGACCTGACTATGTAGGAGACCTGACATGACCTGACTATTTAGGAGACCTGACCTGACTATTTAGGATTCCTGGCCTGACTATGTAGGAGACCTGACCTGACTATATAGGAGACCTGACCGGACTATGTAGGAGACCTGACCTGACTATGTAGGAGACCTGACCTGACTATGTAGGAGACCTGACTTGACTATGTTGGAGACCTGACTATGTAGGAGACCTGACCTGACTATGTAGGATACCTGACCTGACAATTTAGGAGACCTGACTTGACTATGTTGGAGACCTGACTATGTAGTAGACCTGACATGACTATGTAGTAGACCTGACCTGACTATGTAGGAGACCTGACCTGACTATTTTGCAGACCTGACTATTTAGTAGACCTGACCTGACGTTGTAGTAGACCTGACTATGTAGGAGACCTGACCTGAGTATTTAGGAGACCTGACCTGACTATGTAGGAGACCTGACCTGACTATGTAGGAGACCTGACCTGTCTATGTAGTAGATCTTAATATGTAAGAGGCCTGACCTGACTATGTAGGAGACCTGACCTGACTGTGTTAGAGACCTGACCTGACTATGTAGGAGACCTGACCTGTCTATGTAGTAGATCTTAATATGTATTAGGCCTGACCTGACTATGTAGGAGACCTGACCTGACTATGTAGGAGACCTGACCTGACTATGTAGGAGACCTGACCTGACTATGTAGTAGACCTGACCTGACTACGAAGTAGACCTGACCTGATTATGTAGGAGACCTGACCTGTCTATGTAGTAGACCTTAATATGTAGGAGACCTGACCTGACTATGTAGGAGACCTGACCTGACTATGTAGTAGACCTGACCTGACTATGTAGGAGACCTGACATGACTATGTAGGAGACCTGAATATGTAGGAGACCTGACCTGACTATGTAGTAGACCCTAATATGTAGGAGACCTGACCTGACTATGTAGGAGACCTGACCTGACTATGTAGGAGACCTGACCTGACAATTTAGGATACCTGACCTGACTATGTAGGAGACCTGACCTGACTATGTAGGAGACCTGACCTGACTATGTAGGAGACCTGAACTGACTATTTAGGAGACCTGACCTGACTATGTAGGAGACCTGACCTGACTATGTTGGAGATCTGACTATGTAGGAGACCTGACTATGTAGGAGACCTGACTAGGTAGGATACCTGACCTGACTATGTAGGAGACCTGACCTGACTTTTTAGGAGACCTGACCTGACTATTTAGGAGACCTGACCTGACTATGTAGGAGACCTTACCTGACTATGAAGGAGACCTGACTATGAAGGAGACCTGACTATGTAGGAGACCTGACCTGACCTGACTATTTAGGAGACCTGACCTGACTATTTAGGATTCCTGGCCTGACTATGTAGGAGACCTGACCTGACTATGTAGGAGACCTGACCTGACTATGTAGAGACCTGACCTGACTATGTAGGAGACCTGACCTGACTATGTAGGAGACCTGACCTGACTATGTAGGAGGCCTGACTTGACTATGTTGGAGACCTGACTATGTAGGAGACCTGACCTGACTGTGTAGGAGACCTGACCTGACTATGTAGGAGACCTGACCTGACTATTTAGGAGACCTGACCTGACTATGTAGGAGACCTGACCTGACAATTTAGGAGACCTGACCTGACTATGTAGGAGAACTGACCTGACTATGTAGGAGACCTTACCTGACTATGTAGGAGACCTGACCTGACTATGTAGGAGACCTGACCTGACTATGTAGGAGACCTGACCTGAGTATGTAGGAGACCTGACTTGACTATGTTGGAGACCTGACTATGTAGGAGACCTGACATGACTATGTAGTATACCTGACCTGACTATGTAGGAGACCTGACCTGACTATGTAGGAGACCTGACCTGTCAATTTAGGATACCTGACCTGAATATGTAGGAGACCTGACCTGACTATGTAGGAGACCTGACTATGTAGGAGACCTGACCTGACTATGTAGGAGACCTGACCTGACTATGTAGGAGACCTGACCTGACTAAGAGCTGACTATGTAGGAGACCTGACTATGTAGGAGACCTGACTAGGTAGGATACCTGACCTGACTATGTAGGAGACCTGACCTGACTTTTTAGGAGACCTGACCAGACTATTTAGGAGACCTGGCCTGACTATGTAGGAGACCTTACCTGACTATGAAGGAGACCTGACTATGAAGGAGACCTGACTATTTAGGAGACCTGACCTGACTATGTAGGAGACCTGACCTGACTGTGTAGGATACCTGACCTGACTATGTAGGAGACCTGACCTGACTATTTAGGAGACCTGACCTGACTATGAAGGAGACCTGACTATGTAGGAGACCTGACCTGACTATGTAGGAGACCTGACCTGACAATTTAGGAGACCTGACCTGACTATGTAGGAGACCTGACCTGACTATTTAGGAGACCTGACCTGAATATGTAGGAGACCTGACCAGACTATGTAGGAGACCTGACCTGACTTTTTAGGAGACCTGACCTGACTATTTAGGAGACCTGACATGCCTATTTATTTAGGAGACCTGACCTGACTATGTAGGAGACCTTACCTGACTATGTAGGAGACCTGACCTGACTATGTAGGAGACCTCACCTGACTATGTAGGAGACCTGACCTGACTATGTAGGAGACCTGACTTGACTATGTTGGAGACCTGACTATGTAGAAGACCTGACATGACTATGTAGTATACCTGACCTGACTATGTAGGAGACCTTACCTGACTATTTTGGAGACCTGACTATGTAGTAGACCTGACCTGACTATTTAGTAGACTTGACAATGTAGGAGACCTGACCTGACTATGTAGGAGACCTGACCTGACTGTGTTAGAGACCTGACTATGTAGGAGACCTGACCTGACTATGTAGGAGACCTGACCTGACTGTGTAGGAGACCTTACCTGACTATTTTGGAGACCTGACTATGTAGTAGACCTGACCTGACTATTTAGTAGACTTGACAATGTAGGAGACCTGACCTGACTATGTAGGAGACCTGACCTGACTGTGTTAGAGACCTGACTATGTAGGAGACCTGACCTGACTATGTAGGAGACCTTACCTGACTATTTTGGAGACCTGACTATGTAGTAGACCTGACCTGACTATTTAGTAGACTTGACAATGTAGGAGACCTGACCTGACTATGTAGGAGACCTGACCTGACTGTGTTAGAGACCTGACAATGTAGGAGACCTGACCTGCCTATGTAGGAGACCTGACCTGACTGTGTTAGAGACCTGACTATGTAGGAGACCTGACCTGACTATGTAGGAGACCTGACCTGACTATGTAGGAGACCTGACCTGACTATGTAGGAGACCTGACCTGACTATGTAGGAGACCTGACCTGACTATGTAGTAGACCTGACCTGACTATGTAGGAGACCTGACATGACTATGTAGGAGACCTGACTATGTAGGAGACCTGACCTGACTATGTAGTAGACCCTAATATGTAGGAGACCTGACCTGACTATGTAGGAGACCTGACCTGACTATGTAGGAGACCTGACCTGACTATGTAGGAGACCTGACCTGACTATGTAGGAGACCTGACTTGACTATGTTGGAGACCTGACAATGTAGGAGACCTGACCTGAATATGTAGGAGACCTGACCTGACAATTTAGGATACCTGACCTGACTATGTAGGAGACCTGACTATGTAGGAGACCTGACTATGTAGGAGACCTGACCTGACTATGTAGGAGACCTGAACTGACCTTTTTAGGAGACCTGACCTGACTATGTAGGAGACCTGACCTGACTATGTAGGAGACCTGACCTGACTATGTTGGAGATCTGACTATGTAGGAGACCTGACTATGTAGGAGACCTGACTAGGTAGGATACCTGACTAGGTAGGATACCTGACCTGACTATGTAGGAGACCTGACCTTACTTTTTAGGAGACCTGACCTGACTATTTAGGAGACCTGACCTGACTATGTAGGAGACCTTACCTGACTATGTAGGAGACCTGACTATGAAGGAGACCTGACTATGTAGGAGACCTGACCTGACCTGACTATTTAGGAGACCTGACCTGACTATTTAGGAGACCTGACCTGACTATGTAGGAGACCTGAACTGACTATTTAGTAGACCTGAACTGACTATTTAGGAGACCTGACCTGACTATGTAGGAGACCTGACCTGACTATGTAGGAGACCTGACCTGACTATGTTGGACATCTGACTATGTAGGAGACCTGACTATGTAGGAGACCTGACTATGTAGGATACCTGACCTGACTATGTAGGAGAGCTGACCTGACTTTTTAGGAGACCTGACCTGACTATTTAGGAGACCTGACCTGACTATGTAGGAGACCTTACCTGACTATGAAGGAGACCTGACTATGAAGGAGACCTGACTATGTAGGAGACCTGACATGACCTGACTATTTAGGAGACCTGACCTGACTATTTAGGATTCCTGGCCTGACTATGTAGGAGACCTGACCTGACTATATAGGAGACCTGACCGGACTATGTAGGAGACCTGACCTGACTATGTAGGAGACCTGACCTGACTATGTAGGAGACCTGACTTGACTATGTTGGAGACCTGACTATGTAGGAGACCTGACCTGACTATGTAGGATACCTGACCTGACAATTTAGGAGACCTGACTTGACTATGTTGGAGACCTGACTATGTAGTAGACCTGACATGACTATGTAGTAGACCTGACCTGACTATGTAGGAGACCTGACCTGACTATTTTGCAGACCTGACTATATAGTAGACCTGACCTGACGTTGTAGTAGACCTGACTATGTAGGAGACCTGACCTGACTGTGTAGGAGACCTGACCTGACTATGTAGGAGACCTGACCTGACTATGTAGGAGACCTGACCTGACTATGTAGGAGACCTGACCTGACTATGTAGGAGACCTGACCTGACTATGTAGGAGACCTGACCTGACTATGTAGGAGACCTGACTTGACTATGTTGGAGACCTGACTATGTAGGAGACCTGACATGACTATGTAGTATACCTGACCTGACTATGTAGGAGACCTGACCTGACTATGTAGGAGACCTGACCTGACAATTTAGGATACCTGACCTGACTATGTAGGAGACCTGACCTGACTATGTAGGAGATCTGACCTGACTATGTAGGAGACCTGACCTGACTATGTAGGAGACCTGACCTGACTATGTAGTAGACCTTAATATGTAGGAGACCTGACCTGACTATGTAGGAGACCTGACCTGACTATGTAGGAGACCTGACCTAAATATGTAGGAGACCTGACCTGACTTTTTAGGAGACCTGCCCTGACTATTTAGGAGACCTGACCTGACTATGTATTTAGGAGACCTGACCTGACTATGTAGGAGACCTTACCTGACTATGTAGGAGACCTGACCTGACTATGTAGGAGACCTGACCTGACTATGTAGGAGACCTGACCTGACTATGTAGGAGACCTGACCTGACTATGTAGGAGACCTGACCTGACTATGTAGGAGACCTGACCTGACTATGTAAGAGACCTGACCTGACTATGTAGGAGACCTGACTTGACTATGTTGGAGACCTGACTATGTAGGAGACCTGACATGACTATGTAGTATACCTGACCTGACTATGTAGGAGACCTGACCTGACTATGTAGGAGACCTGACCTGACTATGTAGAGACCTGACCTGACTATGTAGGAGACCTGACCTGACTATGTAGGAGACCTGACTTGACTATGTTGGAGACCTGACTATGTAGGAGACCTGACATGACTATGTAGTATACCTGACCTGACTATGTAGGAGACCTGACCTGACTATGTAGGAGACCTGACCTGACTATGTAAGAGACCTGACTTGACTATGTAGGAGACCTGACTTGACTATGTTGGAGACCTGACTATGTAGGAGACCTGACATGACTATGTAGTATACCTGACCTGACTATGTAGGAGACCTGACCTGACTATGTAGGAGACCTGACCTGACTATGTAGAGACCTGACCTGACTATGTAGGAGACCTGACTTGACTATGTTGGAGACCTGACTATGTAGGAGACCTGACATGACTATGTAGTATACCTGACCTGACTATGTAGGAGACCTGACCTGACTATTTTGGAGACCTGACTATGTAGTAGACCTGACCTGACTATTTAGTAGACCTGACAATGTAGGAGACCTGACCTGACTGTGTAGGAGACCTGACCTGACTATGTAGGAGACCTGACCTGACTATGTAGGAGACCTGACATGTCTATGTAGTAGACCTGACCTGACTATGTAGGAGACCTGACCTGACTATTTAGGAGACCTGACCTGACTATGTAGGAAACCTGACCTGACTATGTAGGAGACCTGACCTGTCTATGTAGTAGATCTTAATATGTAGGAGGCCTGACCTGACTATGTAGGAGACCTGACCTGACTGTGTTAGAGACCTGACTATGTAGGAGACCTGACCTGACTATGTAGGAGACCTGACCTGACTATGTAGGAGACCTGACCTGACTATTTAGTAGACCTGACTACGAAGTAGACCTGACCTGATTATGTAGGAGACCTGACCTGTCTATGTAGTAGACCTTAATATGTAGGAGACCTGACCTGACTATGTAGGAGACCTGACCTGACTATGTAGTAGACCTGACCTGACTATGTAGGAGACCTGACATGACTATGTAGGAGACCTGACTATGTAGGAGACCTGACCTGACTATGTAGTAGACCCTAATATGTAGGAGACCTGACCTGACTATGTAGGAGACCTGACCTGACTATGTAGGAGACCTGACCTGACAATTTAGGATACCTGACCTGACTATGTAGGAGACCTGACCTGACTATGTAGGAGACCTGACCTGACTATGTAGGAGACCTTACCTGACTATGTAGGAGACCTGACCTGACTATTTTGCAGACCTGACTATTTAGTAGACCTGACGTGACTTTGTAGGAGACCTTACCTGACTATGTAGTAGACCTGACCTGACTATGTAGGAGACCTGACCTGACTATTTTGCAGACCTGACTATTTAGTAGACCTGACCTGACTTT
Source organism: Oncorhynchus clarkii lewisi (assembly GCF_045791955.1). Classification (NCBI taxonomy): domain Eukaryota; kingdom Metazoa; phylum Chordata; class Actinopteri; order Salmoniformes; family Salmonidae; genus Oncorhynchus; species Oncorhynchus clarkii. Next base: position 97,681,172 of record NC_092148.1, read on the forward strand.
GTAGTAGACCTGACTATGTAGGAGACCTGACCTGACTGTGTAGGAGACCTGACCTGACTATGTAGGAGACCTGACATGACTATATAGGAGACCTGACCTGACAATTGAGGATAACTGACCTGACTATGTAGGAGACCTGACCTGACTATGTAGGAGACCTGACCTGACTATGTAGGAGACCTGACCTGACTATGTAGTAGTCCTTAATATGTAGGAGACCTGACCTGACTATGTAGTAGACCTGACCTGACTATGTAGGAGACCTGACCTGACTATGTAGGAGACCTGACTATGTAGGAGACCTGACCTGACTATGTAGGAGACCTGAACTGACTATTTAGGAGACCTGACCTGACTATGTAGGAGACCTGACCTGACTATGTAGGATACCTGACCTGACTATGTTGGAGATCTGACTATGTAGGAGACCTGACTATGTAGGAGACCTGACTATGTAGGAGAGCTGACCTGACTTTTTAGGAGACCTGACCTGACTATTTAGGAGACCTGACCTGACTATGTAGGAGACCTTACCTGACTATGTAGAAGACCTGACTATGAAGGAGACCTGACTATGTAGGAGACCTGACCTGACCTGACTATTTCGGAGACCTGACCTGACTATTTAGGATACCTGACCTGACTATGTAGGAGACCTGACCTGACAATTTAGGATACCTGACCTGACTATGTAGGAGACCTGACCTGACTATGTAGGAGGCCTGACTATGTAGGAGACCTGACCTGACTATGTAGTAGACCTTAATATGTAGGAGACCTGACCTGACTATGTAGGAGACCTGACCTGACTATGTAGGAGACCTGACCTGACAATTTAGGATACCTGACCTGACTATGTAGGAGATCCTGACCTGACTATGTAGGAGACCTGACTATGTAGGAGACCTGACCTGACTATGTAGGAGACCTGAACTTACTATTTAGGAGACCTGACCTGACTATGTAGGAGACCTGACCTGACTATGTAGGAGACCTGACCTGACTATGTTGGAGATCTGACTATGTAGGAGACCTGACTATGTAGGAGACCTGACTAGGTAGGATACCTGACCTGACTATGTAGGAGAGCTGACCTGACTTTTTAGGAGACCTGACCTGACTATTTAGGTGACCTGACCTGACTATGTAGGAGACCTTACCTGACTATGTAGGAGACCTGACTATGAAGGAGACCTGACTATGTAGGAGACCTGACCTGACCTGACTATTTAGGAGACCTGACCTGACTATTTAGGATTCCTGGCCTGACTATGTAGGAGACCTGACCTGACTATGTAGGAGACCTGACCTGACTATGTAGGAGACCTGACCTGACTATGTAGGAGACCTGACCTGTCTATGTAGTAGATCTTAATATGTAGGAGGCCTGACCTGACTATGTAGGAGACCTGCCCTGACTATGTAGGAGACCTGACCTGTCTATGTAGTAGATCTTAATATGTAGGAGGCCTGACCTGACTATGTAGGAGGCCTGACATGACTATGTAGGAGACCTGACCTGACTGTGTTAGAGACCTGACTATGTAGGAGACCTGACCTGACTATGTAGGAGACCTGAACTGACTATTTAGGAGACCTGACTTGACTATGTAGGAGACCTGACTATGTAGGAGACCTGACCTGACTATGTAGGAGACCTGAACTGACTATTTAGGAGACCTGACCTGACTATGTAGGAGACCTGACCTGACTATGTAGGATACCTGACCTGACGATGTTGGAGATCTGACTATGTAGGAGACCTGACTATGTAGGAGACCTGACTAGGTAGGATACCTGACCTGACTATGTAGGAGAGCTGACCTGACTTTTTAGGAGACCTGACCTGACTATTTAGGAGACCTGACCTGACTATGTAGGAGACCTTACCTGACTATGTAGGAGACCTGACTATGAAGGAGACCTGACTATGTAGGAGACCTGACCTGACCTGAGTATTTAGGAGACCTGACCTGACTATTTAGGATACCTGACCTGACTATGTAGGAGACCTGACAATTTAGGATACCTGACCTGACTATGTAGGAGACCTGACCTGACTATGTAGGAGACCTGACTATGTAGGAAACCTGACCTGACTATGTAGTAGACCTTAATATGTAGGAGACCTGACCTGACTATGTAGGAGACCTGACCTGACTATGTAGTAGACCTGACCTGACTATGTAGGAGACCTGACCTGACTATGTAGGAGACCTGACTATGTAGGAGACCTGACCTGACTATGTAGTAGACCCTAATATGTAGGAGACCTGACCTGACTATGTAGGAGACCTGACCTGACTATGTAGGAGACCTGACCTGACAATTTAGGATACCTGACCTGACTATGTAGGAGATCCTGACCTGACTATGTAGGAGACCTGACTATGTAGGAGACCTGACCTGACTATGTAAGAGACCTGAACTGACTATTTAGGAGACCTGACCTGACTATGTAGGAGACCTGACCTGACTATGTAGGAGACCTGACTATGCAGGAGACCTGACCTGACTATGTAGTAGACCTTAATATGTAGGAGACCTGACCTGACTATGTAGGAGACCTGACCTGACTATGTAGTAGACCTGACCTGACTATGTAGGAGACCTGACCTGACTATGTAGGAGACCTGACTATGTAGGAGACCTGACCTGACTATGTAGTAGACCCTAATATGTAGGAGACCTGACCTGACTATGTAGGAGACCTGACCTGACTATGTAGGAGACCTGACCTGACAATTTAGGATACCTGACCTGACTATGTAGGAGACCTGACTATGTAGGAGACCTGACCTGACTATGTAGGAGACCTGAACTGACTATTTAGGAGACCTGACCTGACTATGTAGGAGACCTGACCTGACTATTTAGGATTCCTGGCCTGACTATGTAGGAGACCTGACCTGACTATATAGGAGACCTGACCGGACTATGTAGGAGACCTGACCTGACTATGTAGGAGACCTTGCTTGACTATGTTGGAGACCTGACTATGTAGGAGACCTGACCTGACTATGTAGGATACCTGACCTGACAATTTAGGAGACCTGACTTGACTATGTTGGAGACCTGACTATGTAGATGACCTGACCTGACCTGACTATTTAGGAGACCTGACCTGACTATTTAGGATACCTGACCTGACTATGTAGGAGACCTGACAATTTAGGATACCTGACCTGACTATGTAGGAGACCTGACCTGACTATGTAGGAGACCTGACTATGTAGGAGACCTGACCTGACTATGTAGTAGACCTTAATATGTAGGAGACCTGACCTGACTATGTAGGAGACCTGACCTGACTATGTAGTAGACCTGACCTGACTATATAGGAGACCTGACCTGACTATGTAGGAGACCTGACTATGTAGGAGACCTGACCTGACTATGTAGTAGACCCTAATATGTAGGAGACCTGACCTGACTATGTAGGAGACCTGACCTGACTATGTAGGAGACCTGACCTGACAATTTAGGATACCTGACCTGACTATGTAGGAGATCCTGACCTGACTATGTAGGAGACCTGACTATTTAGGAGACCTGACCTGACTATGTAGGAGACCTGACCTGACTATGTAGTAGACCTGACCTGACTATGTAGTAGACCTGACATGACTATGTAATAGACCTGACCTGACTATGTAGTAGACCTGACCTGACTATGTAGGAGACCTGACCTGACTATGTAGGAGACCTGACTATGTAGGAGACCTGACCTGACTATGTAGGAGACCTGAACTGACTATTTAGGAGACCTGACCTGACTATGTAGGAGACCTGACCTGACTATGTAGGATACCTGACCTGACGATGTTGGAGATCTGACTATGTAGGAGACCTGACTATGTAGGAGACCTGACTAGGTAGGATACCTGACCTGACTATGTAGGAGAGCTGACCTGACTTTTTAGGAGACCTGACCTGACTATTTAGGAGACCTGACCTGACTATGTAGGAGACCTTACCTGACTATGTAGGAGACCTGACTATGAAGGAGACCTGACTATGTAGGAGACCTGACCTGACCTGACTATTTAGGAGACCTGACCTGACTATTTAGGATACCTGACCTGACTATGTAGGAGACCTGACAATTTAGGATACCTGACCTGACTATGTAGGAGACCTGACCTGACTATGTAGGAGACCTGACTATGTAGGAGACCTGACCTGACTATGTAGTAGACCTTAATATGTAGGAGACCTGACCTGACTATGTAGGAGACCTGACCTGACTATGTAGTAGACCTGACCTGACTATGTAGGAGACCTGACCTGACTATGTAGGAGACCTGACTATGTAGGAGACCTGACCTGACTATGTAGGAGACCTGACCTGACTATGTAGGAGACCTGACCTGACTATGTAGGAGACCTGACCTGACAATTTAGGATACCTGACCTGACTATGTAGGAGATCCTGACCTGACTATGTAGGAGACCTGACTATGTAGGAGACCTGACCTGACTATGTAGGAGACCTGAACTGACTATTTAGGAGACCTGACCTGACTATGTAGGAGACCTGACTATGCAGGAGACCTGACCTGACTATGTAGTAGACCTTAATATGTAGGAGACCTGACCTGACTATTTAGGAGACCTGACCTGACTATGTAGTAGACCTGACCTGACTATGTAGGAGACCTGACCTGACTATGTAGGAGACCTGACTATGTAGGAGACCTGACCTGACTATGTAGTAGACCCTAATATGTAGGAGACCTGACCTGACTATGTAGGAGACCTGACCTGACTATGTAGGAGACCTGACCTGACAATTTAGGATACCTGACCTGACTATGTAGGAGATCCTGACCTGACTATGTAGGAGACCTGACTATGTAGGAGACCTGACCTGACTATGTAGGAGACCTGAACTGACTATTTAGGAGACCTGACCTGACTATGTAGGAGACCTGACCTGACTATTTAGGATTCCTGGCCTGACTATGTAGGAGACCTGACCTGACTATATAGGAGACCTGACCGGACTATGTAGGAGACCTGACCTGACTATGTAGGAGACCTTACTTGACTATGTTGGAGACCTGACTATGTAGGAGACCTGACCTGACTATGTAGGATACCTGACCTGACAATTTAGGAGACCTGACTTGACTATGTTGGAGACCTGACTATGTAGATGACCTGACCTGACCTGACTATTTAGGAGACCTGACCTGACTATTTAGGATACCTGACCTGACTATGTAGGAGACCTGACAATTTAGGATACCTGACCTGACTATGTAGGAGACCTGACCTGACTATGTAGGAGACCTGACTATGTAGGAGACCTGACCTGACTATGTAGTAGACCTTAATATGTAGGAGACCTGACCTGACTATGTAGGAGACCTGACCTGACTATGTAGTAGACCTGACCTGACTATGTAGGAGACCTGACCTGACTATGTAGGAGACCTGACTATGTAGGAGACCTGACCTGACTATGTAGTAGACCCTAATATGTAGGAGACCTGACCTGACTATGTAGGAGACCTGACCTGACTATGTAGGAGACCTGACCTGACAATTTAGGATACCTGACCTGACTATTTAGGAGATCCTGACCTGACTATGTAGGAGACCTGACTATGTAGGAGACCTGACCTGACTATGTAGGAGACCTGAACTGACTATTTAGGAGACCTGACCTGACTATGTAGGAGACCTGACCTGACTATGTAGGAGACCTGACTATGTAGGAGACCTGACCTGACTATGTAGTAGACCTTAATATGTAGGAGACCTGACCTGACTATGTAGGAGACCTGACCTGACTATGTAGTAGACCTGACCTGACTATGTAGGCGACCTGACCTGACTATGTAGGAGACCTGACTATGTAGGAGACCTGACTATGTAGGAGACCTGACCTGACTATGTAGGAGACCTGACTAGGTAGGATACCTGACCTGACTATGTAGGAGACCTGACCTGACTTTTTAGGAGACCTGACCTGACTATTTAGGAGACCTGACCTGACTATGTTGGAGACCTGACTATGTAGTAGACCTGACTATGAAGGAGACCTGACTATTTAGGAGACCTGACCTGACCTGACTATTTAGGAGACCTGACCTGACTATTTAGGAGACCTGACCTGACTATTTAGGAGACCTGACCTGACTATGTAGGAGACCTGACTAGGTAGGATACCTGACATGACTATGTAGTATACCTGACCTGACTATGTAGTATACCTGACCTGACTATGTAGGAGACCTGACCTGACTATGTAGGAGACCTGACCTGTCTATATAGTTGACCTGACCTGACTATGTAGGAGACCTGACCTGACTATTTAGGAGACCTGACCTGACTATGTAGGAGACCTGACCTGACTATGTAGGAGACCTGACCTGTCTATGTAGTAGACCTTAATATGTAGGAGACCTGACCTGACCTGACTATGTAGGAGACCTGACCTGACTATGTAGTAGACCTTAATATGTAGGAGACCTGACCTGACTATGTAGGAGACCTGACCTGACAATTTAGGATACCTGACCTGACTATGTAGGAGACCTGACCTGCCTATGTAGGAGACCTGACTAGGTAGGATACCTGACCTGACTATGTAGGAGACCTGACCTGACTTTTTAGGAGACCTGACCTGACTTTTTAGGAGACCTGACCTGACTATTTAGGAGACCTGACCTGACTATGTTGGAGACCTGACTATGTAGTAGACCTGACTATGAAGGAGACCTGACTATGTAGGAGACCTGACCTGACCTGACTATTTAGGAGACCTGACCTGACTATGTAGGAGACCTGACCTGACTATGTAGGAGACCTGACCTGATTGTGTAGGAGACCTGACCTGACTATGTAGGAGACCTGACCTGACTATTTAGGAGACCTGACCTGACTATGAAGGAGACCTGACTATGTAGGAGACCTGACCTGACAATTTAGGAGACCTGACCTGACTATGTAGGAGACCTGACCTGACTATGTAGGAGACCTGACCAGACTATGTAGGAGACCTGACCAGACTATGTAGGAGACCTGACCTGACTATGTAGGAGCCCTGACCTGACTATGTAGGTGACCTGACCTGAAAATGTTGGAGATCTGACTATGTAGGATACCTGACTATGTAGTAGACCTGACTAGGTAGGATACCTGACCTGACTATGTAGGAGACCTGACCTGACTATGTAGGAGACCTGACCTGACTTTTTAGGAGACCTGACCTGACTATTTAGGAGACCTGACATGCCTATTTATTTAGGAGACCTGACCTGACTATGTAGGAGACCTGACCTGACTATGTAGGAGACCTGACTTGACTATGTTGGAGACCTGACTATGTAGGAGACCTGACATGACTATGTAGTATACCTGACCTGACTATGTAGGAGACCTGACTTGACTATGTAGGAGACCTGACCTGACTATGTAGAGACCTGACCTGACTATGTAGGAGACCTGACCTGACTATGTAGGAGACCTGACTTGACTATGTTGGAGACCTGACTATGTAGGAGACCTGACATGACTATGTAGTATTCCTGACCTGACTATGTAGGAGACCTGACCTGACTATTTTGGAGACCTGACTATGTAGTAGACCTGTCCTGACTATTTAGTAGACCTGACAATGTAGGAGACCTGACCTGACTGTGTAGGAGACCTGACCTGACTATGTAGGAGACCTGACCTGACTATGTAGGAGACCTGACATGTCTATGTAGTAGACCTGACATGACTATGTAAGAGACCTGACATGACTATGTAAGAGACCTGACCTGACTATTTAGGAGACCTGACCTGACTATTTTGGAGACCTGACCTGACTATGTATGAGACCTGACCTGACTATGTAGGAGACCTGACCTGTCTATGTAGTAGATCTTAATATGTAGGAGGCCTGACCTGACTATGTAGGAGACCTGACCTGACTGTGTTAGAGACCTGACTATGTAGGAGACCTGACCTGACTATGTAGGAGACCTGACCTGACTATGTAGGAGACCTTAATATGTAGGAGACCTGACCTGACTATGTAGGAGACCTGACCTGACTATGTAGTAGACCTGACATGTCTATGTAGTAGACCTGACCTGAGTATTTAGGAGACCTGACCTGATTATGTAGGAGACCTGACCTGACTATGTAGGAGACCTGACTATGTAGGAGACCTGACCTGACTATGTAGGAGACCTGACCTGATTATGTAGGAGACCTGACTAGGTAGGATACCTGACCTGACTATGTAGGAGAGCTGACCTGACTTTTTAGGAGACCTGACCTGACTATTTAGGAGACCTGACCTGACTATGTAGGAGACCTTACCTGACTATGTAGGAGACCTGACTATGAAGGAGACCTGACTATGTAGGAGACCTGACCTGACCTGACTATTTAGGAGACCTGACCTGACTATTTAGGATACCTGACCTGACTATGTAGGAGACCTGACAATTTAGGATACCTGACCTGACTATGTAGGAGACCTGACCTGACTATGTAGGAGACCTGACTATGTAGGAGACCTGACCTGACTATGTAGTAGACCTTAATATGTAGGAGACCTGACCTGACTATGTAGGAGACCTGACCTGACTATGTAGTAGACCTGACCTGACTATGTAGGAGACCTGACCTGACTATGTAGGAGACCTGACTATGTAGGAGACCTGACCTGACTATGTAGTAGACCCTAATATGTAGGAGACCTGACCTGACTATGTAGGAGACCTGACCTGACTATGTAGGAGACCTGACCTGACAATTTAGGATACCTGACCTGACTATGTAGGAGATCCTGACCTGACTATGTAGGAGACCTGACTATGTAGGAGACCTGACCTGACTATGTAGGAGACCTGAACTGACTATTTAGGAGACCTGACCTGACTATGTAGGAGACCTGACTATGCAGGAGACCTGACCTGACTATGTAGTAGACCTTAATATGTAGGAGACCTGACCTGACTATGTAGGAGACCTGACCTGACTATGTAGTAGACCTGACCTGACTATGTAGGAGACCTGACCTGACTATGTAGGAGACCTGACTATGTAGGAGACCTGACCTGACTATGTAGTAGACCCTAATATGTAGGAGACCTGACCTGACTATGTAGGAGACCTGACCTGACTATGTAGGAGACCTGACCTGACAATTTAGGATACCTGACCTGACTATGTAGGAGATCCTGACCTGACTATGTAGGAGACCTGACTATGTAGGAGACCTGACCTGACTATGTAGGAGACCTGAACTGACTATTTAGGAGACCTGACCTGACTATGTAGGAGACCTGACCTGACTATTTAGGATTCCTGGCCTGACTATGTAGGAGACCTGACCTGACTATATAGGAGACCTGACCGGACTATGTAGGAGACCTGACCTGACTATGTAGGAGACCTTACTTGACTATGTTGGAGACCTGACTATGTAGGAGACCTGACCTGACTATGTAGGATACCTGACCTGACAATTTAGGAGACCTGACTTGACTATGCTGGAGACCTGACTATGTAGATGACCTGACCTGACCTGACTATTTAGGAGACCTGACCTGACTATTTAGGATACCTGACCTGACTATGTAGGAGACCTGACAATTTAGGATACCTGACCTGACTATGTAGGAGACCTGACCTGACTATGTAGGAGACCTGACTATGTAGGAGACCTGACCTGACTATGTAGTAGACCTTAATATGTAGGAGACCTGACCTGACTATGTAGGAGACCTGACCTGACTATGTAGTAGACCTGACCTGACTATGTAGGAGACCTGACCTGACTATGTAGGAGACCTGACTATGTAGGAGACCTGACCTGACTATGTAGTAGACCCTAATATGTAGGAGACCTGACCTGACTATGTAGGAGACCTGACCTGACTATGTAGGAGACCTGACCTGACAATTTAGGATACCTGACCTGACTATTTAGGAGATCCTGACCTGACTATGTAGGAGACCTGACTATGTAGGAGACCTGACCTGACTATGTAGGAGACCTGAACTGACTATTTAGGAGACCTGACCTGACTATGTAGGAGACCTGACCTGACTATGTAGGAGACCTGACTATGTAGGAGACCTGACCTGACTATGTAGTAGACCTTAATATGTAGGAGACCTGACCTGACTATGTAGGAGACCTGACCTGACTATGTAGTAGACCTGACCTGACTATGTAGGCGACCTGACCTGACTATGTAGGAGACCTGACTATGTAGGAGACCTGACTATGTAGGAGACCTGACCTGACTATGTAGGAGACCTGACTAGGTAGGATACCTGACCTGACTATGTAGGAGACCTGACCTGACTTTTTAGGAGACCTGACCTGACTATTTAGGAGACCTGACCTGACTATGTTGGAGACCTGACTATGTAGTAGACCTGACTATGAAGGAGACCTGACTATTTAGGAGACCTGACCTGACCTGACTATTTAGGAGACCTGACCTGACTATTTAGGAGACCTGACCTGACTATTTAGGAGACCTGACCTGACTATGTAGGAGACCTGACTAGGTAGGATACCTGACATGACTATGTAGTATACCTGACCTGACTATGTAGTATACCTGACCTGACTATGTAGGAGACCTGACCTGACTATGTAGGAGACCTGACCTGTCTATATAGTTGACCTGACCTGACTATGTAGGAGACCTGACCTGACTATTTAGGAGACCTGACCTGACTATGTAGGAGACCTGACCTGACTATGTAGGAGACCTGACCTGTCTATGTAGTAGACCTTAATATGTAGGAGACCTGACCTGACCTGACTATGTAGGAGACCTGACCTGACTATGTAGTAGACCTTAATATGTAGGAGACCTGACCTGACTATGTAGGAGACCTGACCTGACAATTTAGGATACCTGACCTGACTATGTAGGAGACCTGACCTGCCTATGTAGGAGACCTGACTAGGTAGGATACCTGACCTGACTATGTAGGAGACCTGACCTGACTTTTTAGGAGACCTGACCTGACTTTTTAGGAGACCTGACCTGACTATTTAGGAGACCTGACCTGACTATGTTGGAGACCTGACTATGTAGTAGACCTGACTATGAAGGAGACCTGACTATGTAGGAGACCTGACCTGACCTGACTATTTAGGAGACCTGACCTGACTATGTAGGAGACCTGACCTGACTATGTAGGAGACCTGACCTGATTGTGTAGGAGACCTGACCTGACTATGTAGGAGACCTGACCTGACTATTTAGGAGACCTGACCTGACTATGAAGGAGACCTGACTATGTAGGAGACCTGACCTGACAATTTAGGAGACCTGACCTGACTATGTTGGAGACCTGACCTGACTATGTAGGAGACCTGACCAGACTATGTAGGAGACCTGACCAGACTATGTAGGAGACCTGACCTGACTATGTAGGAGCCCTGACCTGACTATGTAGGTGACCTGACCTGAAAATGTTGGAGATCTGACTATGTAGGATACCTGACTATGTAGTAGACCTGACTAGGTAGGATACCTGACCTGACTATGTAGGAGACCTGACCTGACTATGTAGGAGACCTGACCTGACTTTTTAGGAGACCTGACCTGACTATTTAGGAGACCTGACATGCCTATTTATTTAGGAGACCTGACCTGACTATGTAGGAGACCTTACCTGACTATGTAGGAGACCTGACCTGACTATGTAGGAGACCTGACTTGACTATGTTGGAGACCTGACTATGTAGGAGACCTGACATGACTATGTAGTATACCTGACCTGACTATGTAGGAGACCTGACTTGACTATGTAGGAGACCTGACCTGACTATGTAGAGACCTGACCTGACTATGTAGGAGACCTGACCTGACTATGTAGGAGACCTGACTTGACTATGTTGGAGACCTGACTATGTAGGAGACCTGACATGACTATGTAGTATTCCTGACCTGACTATGTAGGAGACCTGACCTGACTATTTTGGAGACCTGACTATGTAGTAGACCTGTCCTGACTATTTAGTAGACCTGACAATGTAGGAGACCTGACCTGACTGTGTAGGAGACCTGACCTGACTATGTAGGAGACCTGACCTGACTATGTAGGAGACCTGACATGTCTATGTAGTAGACCTGACATGACTATGTAAGAGACCTGACATGACTATGTAAGAGACCTGACCTGACTATTTAGGAGACCTGACCTGACTATTTTGGAGACCTGACCTGACTATGTATGAGACCTGACCTGACTATGTAGGAGACCTGACCTGTCTATGTAGTAGATCTTAATATGTAGGAGGCCTGACCTGACTATGTAGGAGACCTGACCTGACTGTGTTAGAGACCTGACTATGTAGGAGACCTGACCTGACTATGTAGGAGACCTGACCTGACTATGTAGGAGACCTTAATATGTAGGAGACCTGACCTGACTATGTAGGAGACCTGACCTGACTATGTAGTAGACCTGACATGTCTATGTAGTAGACCTGACCTGAGTATTTAGGAGACCTGACCTGATTATGTAGGAGACCTGACCTGACTATGTAGGAGACCTGACCTGTCTATGTAGTAGATCTTAATATGTAGGAGGCCTGACCTGACTATGTAGGAGACCTGACCTGACTGTGTTAGAGACCTGACTATGTAGGAGACCTGACCTGACTATGTAGGAGACCTGACCTGATTATGTAGGAGACCCGACCTGTCTATGTAGTAGACCTTAATATGTAGGAGACCTGACCTGACTATGTAGGAGACCTGACCTGACTATGTAGTAGACCTGACATGTCTATGTAGTAGACCTGACCTGACTATTTAGGAGACCTGACCTGACTATGTAGGAGACCTGACTATGTAGGAGACCTGACCTGACTATGTAGTAGACCTTAATATGTAGGAGACCTGACCTGACTATGTAGGAGACCTGACCTGACTATTTAGGAGACCTGACATGCCTATTTATTTAGGAGACCTGACCTGACTATGTAGGAGACCTTACCTGACTATGTAGGAGACCTGACCTGACTATGTAGGAGACCTGACTTGACTATGTTGGAGACCTGACTATGTAGGAGACCTGACATGACTATGTAGTATACCTGACCTGACTATGTAGGAGACCTGACTTGACTATGTAGGAGACCTGACCTGACTATGTAGAGACCTGACCTGACTATGTAGGAGACCTGACCTGACTATGTAGGAGACCTGACTTGACTATGTTGGAGACCTGACTATGTAGGAGACCTGACATGACTATGTAGTATTCCTGACCTGACTATGTAGGAGACCTGACCTGACTATTTTGGAGACCTGACTATGTAGTAGACCTGTCCTGACTATTTAGTAGACCTGACAATGTAGGAGACCTGACCTGACTGTGTAGGAGACCTGACCTGACTATGTAGGAGACCTGACCTGACTATGTAGGAGACCTGACATGTCTATGTAGTAGACCTGACATGACTATGTAAGAGACCTGACATGACTATGTAAGAGACCTGACCTGACTATTTAGGAGACCTGACCTGACTATTTTGGAGACCTGACCTGACTATGTATGAGACCTGACCTGACTATGTAGGAGACCTGACCTGTCTATGTAGTAGATCTTAATATGTAGGAGGCCTGACCTGACTATGTAGGAGACCTGACCTGACTGTGTTAGAGACCTGACTATGTAGGAGACCTGACCTGACTATGTAGGAGACCTGACCTGACTATGTAGGAGACCTTAATATGTAGGAGACCTGACCTGACTATGTAGGAGACCTGACCTGACTATGTAGTAGACCTGACATGTCTATGTAGTAGACCTGACCTGAGTATTTAGGAGACCTGACCTGATTATGTAGGAGACCTGACCTGACTATGTAGGAGACCTGACCTGTCTATGTAGTAGATCTTAATATGTAGGAGGCCTGACCTGACTATGTAGGAGACCTGACCTGACTGTGTTAGAGACCTGACTATGTAGGAGACCTGACCTGACTATGTAGGAGACCTGACCTGATTATGTAGGAGACCCGACCTGTCTATGTAGTAGACCTTAATATGTAGGAGACCTGACCTGACTATGTAGGAGACCTGACCTGACTATGTAGTAGACCTGACATGTCTATGTAGTAGACCTGACCTGACTATTTAGGAGACCTGACCTGACTATGTAGGAGACCTGACTATGTAGGAGACCTGACCTGACTATGTAGTAGACCTTAATATGTAGGAGACCTGACCTGACTATGTAGGAGACCTGACCTGACTATGTAGTAGACCTGACCTGACTATGTAGGCGACCTGACCTGACTATGTAGGAGACCTGACTATGTAGGAGACCTGACTATGTAGGAGACCTGACCTGACTATGTAGGAGACCTGACTAGGTAGGATACCTGACCTGACTATGTAGGAGACCTGACCTGACTTTTTAGGAGACCTGACCTGACTATTTAGGAGACCTGACCTGACTATGTTGGAGACCTGACTATGTAGTAGACCTGACTATGAAGGAGACCTGACTATTTAGGAGACCTGACCTGACCTGACTATTTAGGAGACCTGACCTGACTATTTAGGAGACCTGACCTGACTATTTAGGAGACCTGACCTGACTATGTAGGAGACCTGACTAGGTAGGATACCTGACATGACTATGTAGTATACCTGACCTGACTATGTAGTATACCTGACCTGACTATGTAGGAGACCTGACCTGACTATGTAGGAGACCTGACCTGTCTATATAGTTGACCTGACCTGACTATGTAGGAGACCTGACCTGACTATTTAGGAGACCTGACCTGACTATGTAGGAGACCTGACCTGACTATGTAGGAGACCTGACCTGTCTATGTAGTAGACCTTAATATGTAGGAGACCTGACCTGACCTGACTATGTAGGAGACCTGACCTGACTATGTAGTAGACCTTAATATGTAGGAGACCTGACCTGACTATGTAGGAGACCTGACCTGACAATTTAGGATACCTGACCTGACTATGTAGGAGACCTGACCTGCCTATGTAGGAGACCTGACTAGGTAGGATACCTGACCTGACTATGTAGGAGACCTGACCTGACTTTTTAGGAGACCTGACCTGACTTTTTAGGAGACCTGACCTGACTATTTAGGAGACCTGACCTGACTATGTTGGAGACCTGACTATGTAGTAGACCTGACTATGAAGGAGACCTGACTATGTAGGAGACCTGACCTGACCTGACTATTTAGGAGACCTGACCTGACTATGTAGGAGACCTGACCTGACTATGTAGGAGACCTGACCTGATTGTGTAGGAGACCTGACCTGACTATGTAGGAGACCTGACCTGACTATTTAGGAGACCTGACCTGACTATGAAGGAGACCTGACTATGTAGGAGACCTGACCTGACAATTTAGGAGACCTGACCTGACTATGTAGGAGACCTGACCTGACTATGTAGGAGACCTGACCAGACTATGTAGGAGACCTGACCAGACTATGTAGGAGACCTGACCTGACTATGTAGGAGCCCTGACCTGACTATGTAGGTGACCTGACCTGAAAATGTTGGAGATCTGACTATGTAGGATACCTGACTATGTAGTAGACCTGACTAGGTAGGATACCTGACCTGACTATGTAGGAGACCTGACCTGACTATGTAGGAGACCTGACCTGACTTTTTAGGAGACCTGACCTGACTATTTAGGAGACCTGACATGCCTATTTATTTAGGAGACCTGACCTGACTATGTAGGAGACCTTACCTGACTATGTAGGAGACCTGACCTGACTATGTAGGAGACCTGACTTGACTATGTTGGAGACCTGACTATGTAGGAGACCTGACATGACTATGTAGTATACCTGACCTGACTATGTAGGAGACCTGACTTGACTATGTAGGAGACCTGACCTGACTATGTAGAGACCTGACCTGACTATGTAGGAGACCTGACCTGACTATGTAGGAGACCTGACTTGACTATGTTGGAGACCTGACTATGTAGGAGACCTGACATGACTATGTAGTATTCCTGACCTGACTATGTAGGAGACCTGACCTGACTATTTTGGAGACCTGACTATGTAGTAGACCTGTCCTGACTATTTAGTAGACCTGACAATGTAGGAGACCTGACCTGACTGTGTAGGAGACCTGACCTGACTATGTAGGAGACCTGACCTGACTATGTAGGAGACCTGACATGTCTATGTAGTAGACCTGACATGACTATGTAAGAGACCTGACATGACTATGTAAGAGACCTGACCTGACTATTTAGTTGACCTGACCTGACTATTTTGGAGACCTGACCTGACTATGTATGAGACCTGACCTGACTATGTAGGAGACCTGACCTGTCTATGTAGTAGATCTTAATATGTAGGAGGCCTGACCTGACTATGTAGGAGACCTGACCTGACTGTGTTAGAGACCTGACTATGTAGGAGACCTGACCTGACTATGTAGGAGACCTGACCTGACTATGTAGGAGACCTTAATATGTAGGAGACCTGACCTGACTATGTAGGAGACCTGACCTGACTATGTAGTAGACCTGACATGTCTATGTAGTAGACCTGACCTGAGTATTTAGGAGACCTGACCTGATTATGTAGGAGACCTGACCTGACTATGTAGGAGACCTGACCTGTCTATGTAGTAGATCTTAATATGTAGGAGGCCTGACCTGACTATGTAGGAGACCTGACCTGACTGTGTTAGAGACCTGACTATGTAGGAGACCTGACCTGACTATGTAGGAGACCTGACCTGATTATGTAGGAGACCCGACCTGTCTATGTAGTAGACCTTAATATGTAGGAGACCTGACCTGACTATGTAGGAGACCTGACCTGACTATGTAGTAGACCTGACATGTCTATGTAGTAGACCTGACCTGACTATTTAGGAGACCTGACCTGACTATGTAGGAGACCTGACCTGACTATGTAGGAGACCTGACCTGACTGTGTTAGAGACCTGACTATGTAGGAGACCTGACCTTACTATGTAGGAGACCTGACCTGACTATGTAGGAGACCTGACCTGACTATGTAGGAGACCTGACCTGACTATGTAGGAGACCTGACCTGACTATGTAGTAGACCTGACCTGACTACGAAGTAGACCTGACCTGATTATGTAGGAGACCTGACCTGTCTATGTAGTAGACCTTAATATGTAGGAGACCTGACCTGACTATGTAGTAGACCTGACCTGATTATGTAGGAGACCTGACCTGACTATGTAGTAGACCTGACCTGACTATGTAGGAGACCTGACATGACTATGTAGGAGACCTGACTATGTAGGAGACCTGACCTGACTATGTAGTAGACCCTAATATGCAGGAGACTTGACCTGACTATGTAGGAGACCTGACCTGACTATTTAGGAGACCTGACCTGACAATTTAGGATACCTGACCTTACTATGTAGGAGACCTGACCTGACTATGTAGGAGACCTGACTATGTAGGAGACCTGACCTGACTATGTAGGAGACCTGACCTGACTATGTAGGAGACCTGACTATGTAGGAGACCTGACCTGACTATGTAGGAGACCTGACTATGTAGGAGACCTGACCTGTCTATGTAGTAGATCTTAATATGTAGGAGGCCTGACCTGACTATGTAGGAGACCTGACCTGACTGTGTTAGAGACCTGACTATGTAGGAGACCTGACCTGACTATGTAGGAGACCTGACCTGATTATGTAGGAGACCCGACCTGTCTATGTAGTAGACCTTAATATGTAGGAGACCTGACCTGACTATGTAGGAGACCTGACCTGACTATGTAGTAGACCTGACATGTCTATGTAGTAGACCTGACCTGACTATTTAGGAGACCTGACCTGACTATGTAGGAGACCTGACCTGACTATGTAGGAGACCTGACCTGACTGTGTTAGAGACCTGACTATGTAGGAGACCTGACCTTACTATGTAGGAGACCTGACCTGACTATGTAGGAGACCTGACCTGACTATGTAGGAGACCTGACCTGACTATGTAGGAGACCTGACCTGACTATGTAGTAGACCTGACCTGACTACGAAGTAGACCTGACCTGATTATGTAGGAGACCTGACCTGTCTATGTAGTAGACCTTAATATGTAGGAGACCTGACCTGACTATGTAGTAGACCTGACCTGATTATGTAGGAGACCTGACCTGACTATGTAGTAGACCTGACCTGACTATGTAGGAGACCTGACATGACTATGTAGGAGACCTGACTATGTAGGAGACCTGACCTGACTATGTAGTAGACCCTAATATGCAGGAGACTTGACCTGACTATGTAGGAGACCTGACCTGACTATTTAGGAGACCTGACCTGACAATTTAGGATACCTGACCTTACTATGTAGGAGACCTGACCTGACTATGTAGGAGACCTGACTATGTAGGAGACCTGACCTGACTATGTAGGAGACCTGACTATGTAGGAGACCTGACCTGACTATGTAGGAGACCTGACCTGACTATGTAGTAGACCTTAATATGTAGGAGACCTGACCTGACTCTGTAGGAGACCTGACCTGACTATGTAGTAGACCTGACCTGACTATGTAGGAGACCTGACATGACTATGTAGGAGACCTGACTATGTAGGAGACCTGACCTGACTATGTAGTAGACCCTAATATGTAGGAGACCTGACCTGACTATGTAGGAGACCTGACCTGACTATGTAGGAGAACTAACCTGACAATTTAGGATACCTGACCTGACTATGTAGGAGACCTGACCTGACTATGTAGGAGACCTGACTATGTAGGAGACCTGACCTGACTATGTAGGAGACCTGAACTGACTATTTAGGAGACCTGACCTGACTATGTAGGAGACCTGACCTGACTATGTAGTAGACCTTAATATGTAGGAGACCTGACCTGACTATGTAGGAGACCTGACCTGACTATGTAGTAGACCTGACCTGACTATGTAGGAGACCTGACATGACTATGTAGGAGACCTGACTATGTAGGAGACCTGACCTGACTATGTAGTAGACCCTAATATGTAGGAGACCTGACCTGACTATGTAGGAGACCTGACCTGACTATGTAGGAGAACTGACCTGACAATTTAGGATACCTGACCTGACTATGTAGGAGACCTGACCTGACTATGTAGGAGACCTGACTATGTAGGAGACCTGACCTGACTATGTAGGAGACCTGAACTGACTATTTAGGAGACCTGACCTGACTATGTAGCAGACCTGACCTGACTATGTAGGAGACCTGACCTGACTATGTTGGAGATCTGACTATGTAGGAGACCTGACTATGTAGGAGACCTGACTAGGTAGGAGACCTGACCTGACTATGTAGGAGAGTTGACCTGACTTTTTAGGAGACCTGACCTGACTATTTAGGAGACCTGACCTGGCTATGTAGGAGACCTTACCTGACTATGTAGGAAACCTGACTATGAAGGAGACCTGACTATGTAGGAGACCTGACCTGACTATGTAGGAGACCTGACCTGATTATGTAGGAGACCCGACCTGTCTATGTAGTAGACCTTAATATGTAGGAGACCTGACCTGACTATGTAGGAGACCTGACCTGACTATGTAGTAGACCTGACATGTCTATGTAGTAGACCTGACCTGACTATTTAGGAGACCTGACCTGACTATGTAGGAGACCTGACCTGACTATGTAGGAGACCTGACCTGACTGTGTTAGAGACCTGACTATGTAGGAGACCTGACCTGACTATGTAGGAGACCTGACCTGACTATGTAGGAGACCTGACCTGACTATGTAGGAGACCTGACCTGACTATGTAGTAGACCTGACCTGACTATGTAGGAGACCTGACCTGACTGTGTTAGAGACCTGACTATGTAGGAGACCTGACCTGTCTATGTAGTAGACCTTAATATGTAGGAGACCTGACCTGACTATGTAGTAGACCTGACCTGACTATGTAGGAGACCTGACCTGACTATGTAGGAGACCTGACCTGACTATGTAGGAGACCTGACATTACTATTTAGGAGACCTGACTATGTAGGAGACCTGACCTGACTATGTAGTAGACCCTAATATGTAGGAGACCTGACCTGACTATGTAGGAGACCTGACCTGACTATGTAGGAGACCTGACCTGACAATTTAGGATACATGACCTGACTATGTAGGAGACCTGACCTGACTATGTAGGAGACCTGACTATGTAGGAGACCTGACCTGACTATGTAGGAGACCTGACCTGACTATGTAGTAGACCTGACCTGACTATGTAGGAGACCTGACATGACTATGTAGGAGACCTGACTATGTAGGAGACCTGACCTGACTATGTAGGAGACCTGACCTGACAATTTAGGATACCTGACCTGACTATGTAGGAGACCTGACCTGACTATGTAGGAGACCTGACCTGACTATGTAGGAGACCTGACCTGACAATTTAGGATACCTGACCTGACTATGTAGGAGACCTGACCTGACTATGTAGGAGACCTGACTATGTAGGAGACCTGACCTGACTATGTTGGAGATCTGACTATGTAGGAGACCTGACTATGTAGGAGACCTGACTAGGTAGGATACCTGACCTGACTATGTAGGAGAGCTGACCTGACTATTTAGGAGACCTGACCTGACTATTTAGGAGACCTGACCTGACTATGTAGGAGACCTTACCTGACTATGTAGAGACCTGACCTGACTATGTAGAGACCTGACCTGACTATTTAGGATTCCTGGCCTGACTATGTACGAGACCTGACCTGACTATATAGGAGACCTGACCGGACTATGTAGGAGACCTGACCTGACTATGTAGGAGACCTGACCTGACTATGTAGGAGACCTGACTTGACTATGTTGGAGACCTGACTATGTAGGAGACCTGACCTGACTATGTAGGATACCTGACCTGACAATTTAGGAGACCTGACTTGACTATGTTGGAGACCTGACTATATAGTAGACCTGACATGACTATGTAGTAGACCTGACCTGACTATGTAGGAGACCTGACCTGACTGTGTTAGAGACCTGACTATGTAGGAGACCTGACCTGACTATGTATGAGACCTGACCTGACTATGTAGGAGACCTGACCTGACTATGTAGGAGACCTGACCTGACTATGTAGTAGACTTGACCTGACTACAAAGTAGACCTGACCTGATTATGTAGGAGACCTGACCTGTCTATGTAGTAGACCTTAATATGTAGGAGACCTGACCTGACTATGTAGTAGACCTGACCTGACTATGTAGGAGACCTGACCTGACTATGTAGTAGACCTGACCTGACTATGTAGGAGACCTGACATGACTATGTAGGAGACCTGACTATGTAGGAGACCTGACCTGACTATGTAGTAGACCTGACCTGACTATGTAGGAGACCTGACATGACTATGTAGGAGACCTGACTATGTAGGAGACCTGACCTGACTATGTAGTAGACCCTAATATGTAGGAGACCTGACCTGACTATGTAGGAGACCTGACCTGACTATGTAGGAGACCTGACCTGACAATTTAGGATACATGACCTGACTATGTAGGAGACCTGACCTGACAATGTAGGAGACCTGACTATGTAGGAGACCTGACCTGACTATGTAGGAGACCTGACCTGACTATGTAGTAGACCTTAATATGTAGGAGACCTGACCTGACTATGTAGTAGACCTGACCTGACTATGTAGGAGACCTGACATGACTATGTAGGAGACCTGACTATGTAGGAGACCTGACCTGACTATGTAGCAGACCCTAATATGTAGGAGACCTGACCTGACTATGTAGGAGACCTGACCTGACTATGTAGGAGACCTGACCTGACAATTTAGGATACCTGACCTGACTATGTAGGAGACCTGACCTGACTATGTAGGAGACCTGACCTGACTATGTAGGAGACCTGACCTGACAATTTAGGATACCTGACCTGACTATGTAGGAGACCTGATCTGACTATGTAGGAGACCTGACTATGTAGGAGACCTGACCTGACTATGTTGGACATCTGACTATGTAGGAGACCTGACTATGTAGGAGACCTGACTAGGTAGGATACCTGACCTGACTATGTAGGAGAGCTGACCTGACTATTTAGGAGACCTGACCTGACTATTTAGGAGACCTGACCTGACTATGTAGGAGACCTTACCTGACTATGTAGGATACCTGACGATAAAGGAGACCTGACTATGTAGGAGACCTGACCTGACTATGTAGGATACCTGACCTGACAATTTAGGAGACCTGACTTGACTATGTTGGAGACCTGACTATATAGTAGACCTGACATGACTATGTAGTAGACCTGACCTGACTATGTAGGAGACCTGACCTGACTATTTTGCAGACCTGACTATTTAGTAGACCTGACCTGACTTTGTAGTAGACCTGACTATGCAGGAGACCTGACCTGACTGTGTGGGAGACCTGACCTGACTATGTAGGAGACCTGACCTGACTATGTAGGAGACCTGACCTGTCTATGTAGTAGACCTGACCTGACTATTTAGGAGACCTGACCTGACTATGTAGGAGACCTGACCTGACTATGTAGGTTACCTGACCTGACTATGTAGGAGACCTGACCTGACTATGTAGGAGACCTGACTTGACTATGTTTGAGACCTGACTATGTAGGAGACCTGACATTACTATGTAGTATACCTGACCTTACTATGTAGGAGACCTGACCAGACTATGTAGGAGACCTGACCTGACAATTTAGGAGACCTGACCTGACTATGTAGGAGACCTGACCTGACTATGTTGGAGACCTGACTATGTAGGAGACCTGACTAGGTAGGATACCTGACCTGACTATGTAGGAGACCTGACCTGACTATGTAGGAGACCTGACCTGACTATGTAGGAGACCTGAACTGACTATTTAGGAGACCTGACCTGACTATGTAGCAGACCTGACCTGACTATGTAGGAGACCTGACCTGACTATGTTGGAGATCTGACTATGTAGGAGACCTGACTATGTAGGAGACCTGACTAGGTAGGAGACCTGACCTGACTATGTAGGAGAGTTGACCTGACTTTTTAGGAGACCTGACCTGACTATTTAGGAGACCTGACCTGGCTATGTAGGAGACCTTACCTGACTATGTAGGAAACCTGACTATGAAGGAGACCTGACTATGTAGGAGACCTGACCTGACTATGTAGGAGACCTGACCTGATTATGTAGGAGACCCGACCTGTCTATGTAGTAGACCTTAATATGTAGGAGACCTGACCTGACTATGTAGGAGACCTGACCTGACTATGTAGTAGACCTGACATGTCTATGTAGTAGACCTGACCTGACTATTTAGGAGACCTGACCTGACTATGTAGGAGACCTGACCTGACTATGTAGGAGACCTGACCTGACTGTGTTAGAGACCTGACTATGTAGGAGACCTGACCTGACTATGTAGGAGACCTGACCTGACTATGTAGGAGACCTGACCTGACTATGTAGGAGACCTGACCTGACTATGTAGTAGACCTGACCTGACTACGAAGTAGACCTGACCTGATTATGTAGGAGACCTGACCTGTCTATGTAGTAGACCTTAATATGTAGGAGACCTGACCTGACTATGTAGTAGACCTGACCTGACTATGTAGGAGACCTGACCTGACTATGTAGTAGACCTGACCTGACTATGTAGGAGACCTGACATTACTATTTAGGAGACCTGACTATGTAGGAGACCTGACCTGACTATGTAGTAGACCCTAATATGTAGGAGACCTGACATGACTATGTAGGAGACCTGACCTGACTATGTAGGAGACCTGACCTGACAATTTAGGATACATGACCTGACTATGTAGGAGACCTGACCTGACTATGTAGGAGACCTGACTATGTAGGAGACCTGACCTGACTATGTAGGAGACCTGACCTGACTATGTAGTAGACCTTAATATGTAGGAGACCTGACCTGACTATGTAGTAGACCTGACCTGACTATGTAGGAGACCTGACATGACTATGTAGGAGACCTGACTATGTAGGAGACCTGACCTGACAATTTAGGATACCTGACCTGACTATGTAGGAGACCTGACCTGACTATGTAGGAGACCTGACCTGACTATGTAGGAGACCTGACCTGACAATTTAGGATACCTGACCTGACTATGTAGGAGACCTGACCTGACTATGTAGGAGACCTGACTATGTAGGAGACCTGACCTGACTATGTTGGAGATCTGACTATGTAGGAGACCTGACTATGTAGGAGACCTGACTAGGTAGGATACCTGACCTGACTATGTAGGAGAGCTGACCTGACTATTTAGGAGACCTGACCTGACTATTTAGGAGACCTGACCTGACTATGTAGGAGACCTTACCTGACTATGTAGAGACCTGACCTGACTATGTAGAGACCTGACCTGACTATTTAGGATTCCTGGCCTGACTATGTACGAGACCTGACCTGACTATATAGGAGACCTGACCGGACTATGTAGGAGACCTGACCTGACTATGTAGGAGACCTGACCTGACTATGTAGGAGACCTGACTTGACTATGTTGGAGACCTGACTATGTAGGAGACCTGACCTGACTATGTAGGATACCTCACCTGACAATTTAGGAGACCTGACTTGACTATGTTGGAGACCTGACTATATAGTAGACCTGACATGACTATGTAGTAGACCTGACCTGACTATGTAGGAGACCTGACCTGACTGTGTTAGAGACCTGACTATGTAGGAGACCTGACCTGACTATGTAGGAGACCTGACCTGACTATGTAGGAGACCTGACCTGACTATGTAGGAGACCTGACCTGACTATGTAGTAGACTTGACCTGACTACGAAGTAGACCTGACCTGATTATGTAGGAGACCTGACCTGTCTATGTAGTAGACCTTAATATGTAGGAGACCTGACCTGACTATGTAGTAGACCTGACCTGACTATGTAGGAGACCTGACCTGACTATGTAGTAGACCTGACCTGACTATGTAGGAGACCTGACATGACTATGTAGGAGACCTGACTATGTAGGAGACCTGACCTGACTATGTAGTAGACCTGACCTGACTATGTAGGAGACCTGACATGACTATGTAGGAGACCTGACTATGTAGGAGACCTGACCTGACTATGTTGGAGATCTGACTATGTAGGAGACCTGACTATGTAGGAGACCTGACTAGGTAGGATACCTGACCTGACTATGTAGGAGAGCTGACCTGACTATTTAGGAGACCTGACCTGACTATTTAGGAGACCTGACCTGACTATGTAGGAGACCTTACCTGACTATGTAGAGACCTGACCTGACTATGTAGAGACCTGACCTGACTATTTAGGATTCCTGGCCTGACTATGTACGAGACCTGACCTGACTATATAGGAGACCTGACCGGACTATGTAGGAGACCTGACCTGACTATGTAGGAGACCTGACCTGACTATGTAGGAGACCTGACTTGACTATGTTGGAGACCTGACTATGTAGGAGACCTGACCTGACTATGTAGGATACCTCACCTGACAATTTAGGAGACCTGACTTGACTATGTTGGAGACCTGACTATATAGTAGACCTGACATGACTATGTAGTAGACCTGACCTGACTATGTAGGAGACCTGACCTGACTGTGTTAGAGACCTGACTATGTAGGAGACCTGACCTGACTATGTAGGAGACCTGACCTGACTATGTAGGAGACCTGACCTGACTATGTAGGAGACCTGACCTGACTATGTAGTAGACTTGACCTGACTACGAAGTAGACCTGACCTGATTATGTAGGAGACCTGACCTGTCTATGTAGTAGACCTTAATATGTAGGAGACCTGACCTGACTATGTAGTAGACCTGACCTGACTATGTAGGAGACCTGACCTGACTATGTAGTAGACCTGACCTGACTATGTAGGAGACCTGACATGACTATGTAGGAGACCTGACTATGTAGGAGACCTGACCTGACTATGTAGTAGACCTGACCTGACTATGTAGGAGACCTGACATGACTATGTAGGAGACCTGACTATGTAGGAGACCTGACCTGACTATGTAGTAGACCCTAATATGTAGGAGACCTGACCTGACTATGTAGGAGACCTGACCTGACTATGTAGGAGACCTGACCTGACAATTTAGGATACATGACCTGACTATGTAGGAGACCTGACCTGACAATGTAGGAGACCTGACTATGTAGGAGACCTGACCTGACTATGTAGGAGACCTGACCTGACTATGTAGTAGACCTTAATATGTAGGAGACCTGACCTGACTATGTAGTAGACCTGACCTGACTATGTAGGAGACCTGACATGACTATGTAGGAGACCTGACTATGTAGGAGACCTGACCTGACTATGTAGTAGACCCTAATATGTAGGAGACCTGACATGACTATGTAGGAGACCTGACTATGTAGGAGACCTGACCTGACTATGTAGTAGACCTGACCTGACTATGTAGGAGACCTGACATGACTATGTAGGAGACCTGACTATGTAGGAGACCTGACCTGACTATGTTGGAGATCTGACTATGTAGGAGACCTGACTATGTAGGAGACCTGACTAGGTAGGATACCTGACCTGACTATGTAGGAGAGCTGACCTGACTATTTAGGAGACCTGACCTGACTATTTAGGAGACCTGACCTGACTATGTAGGAGACCTTACCTGACTATGTAGAGACCTGACCTGACTATGTAGAGACCTGACCTGACTATTTAGGATTCCTGGCCTGACTATGTACGAGACCTGACCTGACTATATAGGAGACCTGACCTGACTATGTAGGAGACCTGACCTGACTATGTAGGAGACCTGACCTGACTATGTAGGAGACCTGACTTGACTATGTTGGAGACCTGACTATGTAGGAGACCTGACCTGACTATGTAGGATACCTCACCTGACAATTTAGGAGACCTGACTTGACTATGTTGGAGACCTGACTATATAGTAGACCTGACATGACTATGTAGTAGACCTGACCTGACTATGTAGGAGACCTGACCTGACTGTGTTAGAGACCTGACTATGTAGGAGACCTGACCTGACTATGTAGGAGACCTGACCTGACTATGTAGGAGACCTGACCTGACTATGTAGGAGACCTGACCTGACTATGTAGTAGACTTGACCTGACTACGAAGTAGACCTGACCTGATTATGTAGGAGACCTGACCTGTCTATGTAGTAGACCTTAATATGTAGGAGACCTGACCTGACTATGTAGTAGACCTGACCTGACTATGTAGGAGACCTGACCTGACTATGTAGTAGACCTGACCTGACTATGTAGGAGACCTGACATGACTATGTAGGAGACCTGACTATGTAGGAGACCTGACCTGACTATGTAGTAGACCTGACCTGACTATGTAGGAGACCTGACATGACTATGTAGGAGACCTGACTATGTAGGAGACCTGACCTGACTATGTAGTAGACCCTAATATGTAGGAGACCTGACCTGACTATGTAGGAGACCTGACCTGACTATGTAGGAGACCTGACCTGACAATTTAGGATACATGACCTGACTATGTAGGAGACCTGACCTGACAATGTAGGAGACCTGACTATGTAGGAGACCTGACCTGACTATGTAGGAGACCTGACCTGACTATGTAGTAGACCTTAATATGTAGGAGACCTGACCTGACTATGTAGTAGACCTGACCTGACTATGTAGGAGACCTGACATGACTATGTAGGAGACCTGACTATGTAGGAGACCTGACCTGACTATGTAGTAGACCCTAATATGTAGGAGACCTGACCTGACTATGTAGGAGACCTGACCTGACTATGTAGGAGACCTGACCTGACAATTTAGGATACCTGACCTGACTATGTAGGAGACCTGGCCTGACTATGTAGGAGACCTGACCTGACTATGTAGGAGACCTGACCTGACAATTTAGGATACCTGACCTGACTATGTAGGAGACCTGATCTGACTATGTAGGAGACCTGACTATGTAGGAGACCTGACCTGACTATGTTGGACATCTGACTATGTAGGAGACCTGACTATGTAGGAGACCTGACTAGGTAGGATACCTGACCTGACTATGTAGGAGAGCTGACCTGACTATTTAGGAGACCTGACCTGACTATTTAGGAGACCTGACCTGACTATGTAGGAGACCTTACCTGACTATGTAGGATACCTGACGATAAAGGAGACCTGACTATGTAGGAGACCTGACCTGACTATGTAGAGACCTGACCTGACTATTTAGGATTCCTGGCCTGACTATGTACGAGACCTGACCTGACTATATAGGAGACCTGACCGGACTATGTAGGAGACCTGACCTGACTATGTAGGAGACCTGACCTGACTATGTAGGAGACCTAACTTGACTATGTTGGAGACCTGACTATGTAGGAGACCTGACCTGACTATGTAGGATACCTGACCTGACAATTTAGGAGACCTGACTTGACTATGTTGGAGACCTGACCTGACTATGTAGGAGACCTGACCTGACTGTGTTAGAGACCTGACTATGTAGGAGACCTGACCTGACTATGTAGGAGACCTGACCTGACTATGTAGGAGACCTGACCTGACTATGTAGGAGACCTGACCTGACTATGTAGTAGACTTGACCTGACTACGAAGTAGACCTGACCTGATTATGTAGGAGACCTGACCTGTCTATGTAGTAGACCTTAATATGTAGGAGACCTGACCTGACTATGTAGTAGACCTGACCTGACTATGTAGGAGACCTGACCTGACTATGTAGTAGACCTGACCTGACTATGTAGGAGACCTGACATGACTATGTAGGAGACCTGACTATGTAGGAGACCTGACCTGACTATGTAGTAGACCTGACCTGACTATGTAGGAGACCTGACATGACTATGTAGGAGACCTGACTATGTAGGAGACCTGACCTGACTATGTTGGAGATCTGACTATGTAGGAGACCTGACTATGTAGGAGACCTCACTAGGTAGGATACCTGACCTGACTATGTAGGAGAGCTGACCTGACTATTTAGGAGACCTGACCTGACTATTTAGGAGACCTGACCTGACTATGTAGGAGACCTTACCTGACTATGTAGAGACCTGACCTGACTATGTAGAGACCTGACCTGACTATTTAGGATTCCTGGCCTGACTATGTACGAGACCTGACCTGACTATATAGGAGACCTGACCGGACTATGTAGGAGACCTGACCTGACTATGTAGGAGACCTGACCTGACTATGTAGGAGACCTGACTTGACTATGTTGGAGACCTGACTATGTAGGAGACCTGACCTGACTATGTAGGATACCTCACCTGACAATTTAGGAGACCTGACTTGACTATGTTGGAGACCTGACTATATAGTAGACCTGACATGACTATGTAGTAGACCTGACCTGACTATGTAGGAGACCTGACCTGACTGTGTTAGAGACCTGACTATGTAGGAGACCTGACCTGACTATGTAGGAGACCTGACCTGACTATGTAGGAGACCTGACCTGACTATGTAGGAGACCTGACCTGACTATGTAGTAGACTTGACCTGACTACGAAGTAGACCTGACCTGATTATGTAGGAGACCTGACCTGTCTATGTAGTAGACCTTAATATGTAGGAGACCTGACCTGACTATGTAGTAGACCTGACCTGACTATGTAGGAGACCTGACCTGACTATGTAGTAGACCTGACCTGACTATGTAGGAGACCTGACATGACTATGTAGGAGACCTGACTATGTAGGAGACCTGACCTGACTATGTAGTAGACCTGACCTGACTATGTAGGAGACCTGACATGACTATGTAGGAGACCTGACTATGTAGGAGACCTGACCTGACTATGTAGTAGACCCTAATATGTAGGAGACCTGACCTGACTATGTAGGAGACCTGACCTGACTATGTAGGAGACCTGACCTGACAATTTAGGATACATGACCTGACTATGTAGGAGACCTGACCTGACAATGTAGGAGACCTGACTATGTAGGAGACCTGACCTGACTATGTAGGAGACCTGACCTGACTATGTAGTAGACCTTAATATGTAGGAGACCTGACCTGACTATGTAGTAGACCTGACCTGACTATGTAGGAGACCTGACATGACTATGTAGGAGACCTGACTATGTAGGAGACCTGACCTGACTATGTAGTAGACCCTAATATGTAGGAGACCTGACATGACTATGTAGGAGACCTGACTATGTAGGAGACCTGACCTGACTATGTAGTAGACCTGACCTGACTATGTAGGAGACCTGACATGACTATGTAGGAGACCTGACTATGTAGGAGACCTGACCTGACTATGTTGGAGATCTGACTATGTAGGAGACCTGACTATGTAGGAGACCTGACTAGGTAGGATACCTGACCTGACTATGTAGGAGAGCTGACCTGACTATTTAGGAGACCTGACCTGACTATTTAGGAGACCTGACCTGACTATGTAGGAGACCTTACCTGACTATGTAGAGACCTGACCTGACTATGTAGAGACCTGACCTGACTATTTAGGATTCCTGGCCTGACTATGTACGAGACCTGACCTGACTATATAGGAGACCTGACCGGACTATGTAGGAGACCTGACCTGACTATGTAGGAGACCTGACTTGACTATGTTGGAGACCTGACTATGTAGGAGACCTGACCTGACTATGTAGGATACCTCACCTGACAATTTAGGAGACCTGACTTGACTATGTTGGAGACCTGACTATATAGTAGACCTGACATGACTATGTAGTAGACCTGACCTGACTATGTAGGAGACCTGACCTGACTGTGTTAGAGACCTGACTATGTAGGAGACCTGACCTGACTATGTAGGAGACCTGACCTGACTATGTAGGAGACCTGACCTGACTATGTAGGAGACCTGACCTGACTATGTAGTAGACTTGACCTGACTACGAAGTAGACCTGACCTGATTATGTAGGAGACCTGACCTGTCTATGTAGTAGACCTTAATATGTAGGAGACCTGACCTGACTATGTAGTAGACCTGACCTGACTATGTAGGAGACCTGACCTGACTATGTAGTAGACCTGACCTGACTATGTAGGAGACCTGACATGACTATGTAGGAGACCTGACTATGTAGGAGACCTGACCTGACTATGTAGTAGACCTGACCTGACTATGTAGGAGACCTGACATGACTATGTAGGAGACCTGACTATGTAGGAGACCTGACCTGACTATGTAGTAGACCCTAATATGTAGGAGACCTGACCTGACTATGTAGGAGACCTGACCTGACTATGTAGGAGACCTGACCTGACAATTTAGGATACATGACCTGACTATGTAGGAGACCTGACCTGACAATGTAGGAGACCTGACTATGTAGGAGACCTGACCTGACTATGTAGGAGACCTGACCTGACTATGTAGTAGACCTTAATATGTAGGAGACCTGACCTGACTATGTAGTAGACCTGACCTGACTATGTAGGAGACCTGACATGACTATGTAGGAGACCTGACTATGTAGGAGACCTGACCTGACTATGTAGTAGACCCTAATATGTAGGAGACCTGACCTGACTATGTAGGAGACCTGACCTGACTATGTAGGAGACCTGACCTGACAATTTAGGATACCTGACCTGACTATGTAGGAGACCTGGCCTGACTATGTAGGAGACCTGACCTGACTATGTAGGAGACCTGACCTGACAATTTAGGATACCTGACCTGACTATGTAGGAGACCTGATCTGACTATGTAGGAGACCTGACTATGTAGGAGACCTGACCTGACTATGTTGGACATCTGACTATGTAGGAGACCTGACTATGTAGGAGACCTGACTAGGTAGGATACCTGACCTGACTATGTAGGAGAGCTGACCTGACTATTTAGGAGACCTGACCTGACTATTTAGGAGACCTGACCTGACTATGTAGGAGACCTTACCTGACTATGTAGGATACCTGACGATAAAGGAGACCTGACTATGTAGGAGACCTGACCTGACTATGTAGAGACCTGACCTGACTATTTAGGATTCCTGGCCTGACTATGTACGAGACCTGACCTGACTATATAGGAGACCTGACCGGACTATGTAGGAGACCTGACCTGACTATGTAGGAGACCTGACCTGACTATGTAGGAGACCTAACTTGACTATGTTGGAGACCTGACTATGTAGGAGACCTGACCTGACTATGTAGGATACCTGACCTGACAATTTAGGAGACCTGACTTGACTATGTTGGAGACCTGACTATATAGTAGACCTGACATGACTATGTAGTAGACCTGACCTGACTATGTAGGAGACCTGACCTGACTATTTTGCAGACCTGACTATTTAGTAGACCTGACCTGACTTTGTAGTAGACCTGACTATGCAGGAGACCTGACCTGACTGTGTGGGAGACCTGACCTGACTATGTAGGAGACCTGACCTGACTATGTAGGAGACCTGACCTGTCTATGTAGTAGACCTGACCTGACTATTTAGGAGACCTGACCTGACTATGTAGGAGACCTGACCTGACTATGTAGGTTACCTGACCTGACTATGTAGGAGACCTGACCTGACTATGTAGGAGACCTGACTTGACTATGTTTGAGACCTGACTATGTAGGAGACCTGACATGACTATGTAGTATACCTGACCTTACTATGTAGGAGACCTGACCAGACTATGTAGGAGACCTGACCTGACAATTTAGGAGACCTGACCTGACTATGTAGGAGACCTGACCTGACTATGTTGGAGACCTGACTATGTAGGAGACCTGACTAGGTAGGATACCTGACCTGACTATGTAGGAGACCTGACCTGACTATGTAGGAGACCTGACCTGACTATGTTGGAGACCTGACTATGTAGGAGACCTGACTAGGTAGGATACCTGACCTGACTATGTAGGAGACCTGACCTGACTATGTAGGAGACCTGACCTGACTTTTTAGGAGACCTGACCTGACTATTTAGGAGACCTGACATGCCTATTTATTTAGGAGACCTGACCTGACTATGTAGGAGACCTTACCTGACTATGTAGGAGACCTGACCTGACTATGTAGGAGACCTGACCTGACTATGTAAGAGACCTGACCTGACTATGTAGGAGACCTGACTTGACTATGTTGTAGACCTGACTATGTAGGAGACCTGACATGACTATGTTGTATACCTGACCTGACTATGTAGGAGACCTGACCTGACTATGTATGAGACCTGTCCTGACTATGTAGGAGACCTGACCTGACTATGTAGAGACCTGACCTGACTATATAGGAGACCTGACCTGACGATGTAGGAGACCTTACTTGACTATGTTGGAGACCTGACTTTGTAGGAGACCTGACATGACTATGTGGTATACCTGACCTGACTATGTAGGAGACCTGATCTGACTATTTTGGAGACCTGACAATGTAGGAGACCTGACCTGACTGTGTAGGATACCTGACCTGACTATGTAGGAGACCTGACCTGACTTTGTAGGAGATCTGACCTGACTATGTAGGAGACCTGACCTGACTATTTAGGAGACCTGACCTGACTATGTAGGAGACCTGACCTGACTATGTAGGAGACCTGACCTGACTATTTAGGAGACCTGACCTGACTATTTAGGAGACCTGACCTGACTATTTAGGAGACCTGACCTGACTATTTAGGATTCCTGGCCTGACTATGTAGGAGACCTGACCTGACTATATAGGAGACCTGACCGGACTATGTAGGAGACCTGACCTGACTATGTAGGAGACCTGACCTGACTATGTAGGAGACCTTACTTGACTATGTTGGAGACCTGACTATGTAGGAGACCTGACCTGACTATGTAGGATACCTGACCTGACAATTTAGGAGACCTGACTTGACTATGTTGGAGACCTGACTATGTAGATGACCTGACATGACTATGTAGTAGACCTGACCTGACTATGTAGGATACCTCACCTGACAATTTAGGAGACCTGACTTGACTATGTTGGAGACCTGACTATATAGTAGACCTGACATGACTATGTAGTAGACCTGACCTGACTATGTAGGAGACCTGACCTGACTGTGTTAGAGACCTGACTATGTAGGAGACCTGACCTGACTATGTAGGAGACCTGACCTGACTATGTAGGAGACCTGACCTGACTATGTAGGAGACCTGACCTGACTATGTAGTAGACTTGACCTGACTACGAAGTAGACCTGACCTGATTATGTAGGAGACCTGACCTGTCTATGTAGTAGACCTTAATATGTAGGAGACCTGACCTGACTATGTAGTAGACCTGACCTGACTATGTAGGAGACCTGACCTGACTATGTAGTAGACCTGACCTGACTATGTAGGAGACCTGACATGACTATGTAGGAGACCTGACTATGTAGGAGACCTGACCTGACTATGTAGTAGACCTGACCTGACTATGTAGGAGACCTGACATGACTATGTAGGAGACCTGACTATGTAGGAGACCTGACCTGACTATGTTGGAGATCTGACTATGTAGGAGACCTGACTATGTAGGAGACCTGACTAGGTAGGATACCTGACCTGACTATGTAGGAGAGCTGACCTGACTATTTAGGAGACCTGACCTGACTATTTAGGAGACCTGACCTGACTATGTAGGAGACCTTACCTGACTATGTAGAGACCTGACCTGACTATGTAGAGACCTGACCTGACTATTTAGGATTCCTGGCCTGACTATGTACGAGACCTGACCTGACTATATAGGAGACCTGACCGGACTATGTAGGAGACCTGACCTGACTATGTAGGAGACCTGACCTGACTATGTAGGAGACCTGACTTGACTATGTTGGAGACCTGACTATGTAGGAGACCTGACCTGACTATGTAGGATACCTCACCTGACAATTTAGGAGACCTGACTTGACTATGTTGGAGACCTGACTATATAGTAGACCTGACATGACTATGTAGTAGACCTGACCTGACTATGTAGGAGACCTGACCTGACTGTGTTAGAGACCTGACTATGTAGGAGACCTGACCTGACTATGTAGGAGACCTGACCTGACTATGTAGGAGACCTGACCTGACTATGTAGGAGACCTGACCTGACTATGTAGTAGACTTGACCTGACTACGAAGTAGACCTGACCTGATTATGTAGGAGACCTGACCTGTCTATGTAGTAGACCTTAATATGTAGGAGACCTGACCTGACTATGTAGTAGACCTGACCTGACTATGTAGGAGACCTGACCTGACTATGTAGTAGACCTGACCTGACTATGTAGGAGACCTGACATGACTATGTAGGAGACCTGACTATGTAGGAGACCTGACCTGACTATGTAGTAGACCTGACCTGACTATGTAGGAGACCTGACATGACTATGTAGGAGACCTGACTATGTAGGAGACCTGACCTGACTATGTAGTAGACCCTAATATGTAGGAGACCTGACCTGACTATGTAGGAGACCTGACCTGACTATGTAGGAGACCTGACCTGACAATTTAGGATACATGACCTGACTATGTAGGAGACCTGACCTGACAATGTAGGAGACCTGACTATGTAGGAGACCTGACCTGACTATGTAGGAGACCTGACCTGACTATGTAGTAGACCTTAATATGTAGGAGACCTGACCTGACTATGTAGTAGACCTGACCTGACTATGTAGGAGACCTGACATGACTATGTAGGAGACCTGACTATGTAGGAGACCTGACCTGACTATGTAGTAGACCCTAATATGTAGGAGACCTGACCTGACTATGTAGGAGACCTGACCTGACTATGTAGGAGACCTGACCTGACAATTTAGGATACCTGACCTGACTATGTAGGAGACCTGGCCTGACTATGTAGGAGACCTGACCTGACTATGTAGGAGACCTGACCTGACAATTTAGGATACCTGACCTGACTATGTAGGAGACCTGATCTGACTATGTAGGAGACCTGACTATGTAGGAGACCTGACCTGACTATGTTGGACATCTGACTATGTAGGAGACCTGACTATGTAGGAGACCTGACTAGGTAGGATACCTGACCTGACTATGTAGGAGAGCTGACCTGACTATTTAGGAGACCTGACCTGACTATTTAGGAGACCTGACCTGACTATGTAGGAGACCTTACCTGACTATGTAGGATACCTGACGATAAAGGAGACCTGACTATGTAGGAGACCTGACCTGACTATGTAGAGACCTGACCTGACTATTTAGGATTCCTGGCCTGACTATGTACGAGACCTGACCTGACTATATAGGAGACCTGACCGGACTATGTAGGAGACCTGACCTGACTATGTAGGAGACCTGACCTGACTATGTAGGAGACCTAACTTGACTATGTTGGAGACCTGACTATGTAGGAGACCTGACCTGACTATGTAGGATACCTGACCTGACAATTTAGGAGACCTGACTTGACTATGTTGGAGACCTGACTATATAGTAGACCTGACATGACTATGTAGTAGACCTGACCTGACTATGTAGGAGACCTGACCTGACTATTTTGCAGACCTGACTATTTAGTAGACCTGACCTGACTTTGTAGTAGACCTGACTATGCAGGAGACCTGACCTGACTGTGTGGGAGACCTGACCTGACTATGTAGGAGACCTGACCTGACTATGTAGGAGACCTGACCTGTCTATGTAGTAGACCTGACCTGACTATTTAGGAGACCTGACCTGACTATGTAGGAGACCTGACCTGACTATGTAGGTTACCTGACCTGACTATGTAGGAGACCTGACCTGACTATGTAGGAGACCTGACTTGACTATGTTTGAGACCTGACTATGTAGGAGACCTGACATGACTATGTAGTATACCTGACCTTACTATGTAGGAGACCTGACCAGACTATGTAGGAGACCTGACCTGACAATTTAGGAGACCTGACCTGACTATGTAGGAGACCTGACCTGACTATGTTGGAGACCTGACTATGTAGGAGACCTGACTAGGTAGGATACCTGACCTGACTATGTAGGAGACCTGACCTGACTATGTAGGAGACCTGACCTGACTATGTTGGAGACCTGACTATGTAGGAGACCTGACTAGGTAGGATACCTGACCTGACTATGTAGGAGACCTGACCTGACTATGTAGGAGACCTGACCTGACTTTTTAGGAGACCTGACCTGACTATTTAGGAGACCTGACATGCCTATTTATTTAGGAGACCTGACCTGACTATGTAGGAGACCTTACCTGACTATGTAGGAGACCTGACCTGACTATGTAGGAGACCTGACCTGACTATGTAGGTTACCTGACCTGACTATGTAGGAGACCTGACCTGACTATGTAGGAGACCTGACTTGACTATGTTTGAGACCTGACTATGTAGGAGACCTGACATGACTATGTAGTATACCTGACCTTACTATGTAGGAGACCTGACCAGACTATGTAGGAGACCTGACCTGACAATTTAGGAGACCTGACCTGACTATGTAGGAGACCTGACCTGACTATGTTGGAGACCTGACTATGTAGGAGACCTGACTAGGTAGGATACCTGACCTGACTATGTAGGAGACCTGACCTGACTATGTAGGAGACCTGACCTGACTATGTTGGAGACCTGACTATGTAGGAGACCTGACTAGGTAGGATACCTGACCTGACTATGTAGGAGACCTGACCTGACTATGTAGGAGACCTGACCTGACTTTTTAGGAGACCTGACCTGACTATTTAGGAGACCTGACATGCCTATTTATTTAGGAGACCTGACCTGACTATGTAGGAGACCTTACCTGACTATGTAGGAGACCTGACCTGACTATGTAGGAGACCTGACCTGACTATGTAAGAGACCTGACCTGACTATGTAGGAGACCTGACTTGACTATGTTGTAGACCTGACTATGTAGGAGACCTGACATGACTATGTTGTATACCTGACCTGACTATGTAGGAGACCTGACCTGACTATGTATGAGACCTGTCCTGACTATGTAGGAGACCTGACCTGACTATGTAGAGACCTGACCTGACTATATAGGAGACCTGACCTGACGATGTAGGAGACCTTACTTGACTATGTTGGAGACCTGACTTTGTAGGAGACCTGACATGACTATGTGGTATACCTGACCTGACTATGTAGGAGACCTGATCTGACTATTTTGGAGACCTGACAATGTAGGAGACCTGACCTGACTGTGTAGGATACCTGACCTGACTATGTAGGAGACCTGACCTGACTTTGTAGGAGATCTGACCTGACTATGTAGGAGACCTGACCTGACTATTTAGGAGACCTGACCTGACTATGTAGGAGACCTGACCTGACTATGTAGGAGACCTGACCTGACTATTTAGGAGACCTGACCTGACTATTTAGGAGACCTGACCTGACTATTTAGGATTCCTGGCCTGACTATGTAGGAGACCTGACCTGACTATTTAGGAGACCTGACCTGACTATGAAGGAGACCTGACTATGTAGGAGACCTGACCTGACAATTTAGGAGACCTGACCTGACTATGTAGGAGACCTGACCAGACTATGTAGGAGACCTGACCTTACTATGTAGGAGACCTGACCTGACTATTTAGGAGACCTGACCTGACTATGTAGGAGACCTGACCTGACTATGTAGGAGACCTGACCTGTCTATGTAGTAGACCTTAATATGTAGGAGACCTGACCTGACCTGACTATGTAGGAGACCTGACCTGACTATGTAGTAGACCTTAATATGTAGGAGACCTGACCTGACTATGTAGGAGACCTGACCTGACAATTTAGGATACCTGACCTGACTATGTAGGAGACCTCACCTGCCTATGTAGGAGACCTGACTAGGTAGGATACCTGACCTGACTATGTAGGAGACCTGACCTGACTTTTTAGGAGACCTGACCTGACTATTTTGGAGACCTGACCTGACTATGTTGGAGACCTGACTATGTAGTAGACCTGACTATGAAGGAGACCTGACTATGTAGGAGACCTGACCTGACCTGACTATTTAGGAGACCTGACCTGACTATTTAGGAGACCTGACTTGACTATGTTGGAGACCTGACTATGTAGTAGACCTGACATGACTATGTAGTAGACCTGACCTGACTATGTAGGAGACCTGACCTGACTATTTTGGAGACCTGACTATTTAGTAGACCTGACCTGACTTTGTAGTAGACCTGACTATGTAGGAGACCTGACCTGACTGTGTAGGAGACCTGACCTGACTATGTAGGAGACCTGACCTGACTATGTAGGAGACCTTACATGTCTATATAGTAGACCTGACCTGACTATGTAGGAGACCTGACCTGACTATTTAGGAGACCTGACCTGACTATGTAGGAGACCTGACCAGACTATGTAGGAGACCTGACCTGTCTATGTAGTAGACCTTAATATGTAGGAGACCTGACCTGACTATGTAGGAGACCTGACCTGACTATGTAGTAGACCTTAATATGTAGGAGACCTGACCTGCCTATGTAGGAGACCTGACTAGGTAGGATACCTG
Organism: Oncorhynchus clarkii lewisi; assembly: GCF_045791955.1. NCBI lineage: Eukaryota > Metazoa > Chordata > Actinopteri > Salmoniformes > Salmonidae > Oncorhynchus > Oncorhynchus clarkii. Next base: position 97,720,641 of record NC_092148.1, read on the forward strand.
ACCTGACTATGTAGGAGACCTGACTTGACTTTTTAGGAGACCTGACCTGACTATTTAGGAGACCTGACCTGACTATGTTGGAGACCTGACTATGTAGTAGACCTGACTATGAAGGAGACCTGACTATGTAGGAGACCTGACCTGACCTGACTATTTAGGAGACCTGACCTGACTATTTAGAAGACCTGACCTAACTATGTAGGAGACCTGACCTGACTGTGTAGGAGACCTGACCTGACTATGTAGGAGACCTGACCTGACTATTTAGGAGACCTGACCTGACTATGAAGGAGACCTGACTATGTAGGAGACCTGACCTGACAATTTAAGAGACCTGACCTGACTATGTAGGAGACCTGACCTGACTATGTAGGAGACCTGACCAGACTATGTAGGAGACCTGACCAGACTATGTAGGAGACTTGACCAGACTATGTAGGAGACCTGACCAGACTATGTAAGAGACCTGACCAGACTATGTAGGAGACCTGACCTGACTATGTAGGAGACCTGACCTGACTATGTAGGAGACCTGACCTGACTATGTTGGAGATCTGACTATGTAGGATACCTGACTATGTAGTAGACCTGACTAGGTAGGATACCTGACCTGACTATGTAGGAGACCTGACCTGACTATGTAGGAGACCTGACCTGACTATTTAGGAGACCTGACCTGACTATGAAGGAGACCTGACTATGTAGGAGACCTGACCTGACAATTTAGGAGACCTGACCTGACTATGTAGGAGACCTGACCAGACTATGTAGGAGACCTGACCTTACTATGTAGGAGACTTGACCAGACTATGTAGGAGAACTGACCAGACTATGTAGGAGACCTGACCTGACTATGTAGGAGACCTGACCTGACTATGTAGGAGACCTGACCTGACTATGTTGGAGATCTGACTATGTAGGATACCTGACTATGTAGTAGACCTGACTAGGTAGGATACCTGACCTGACTATGTAGGAGACCTGACCTGACTATGTAGGAGACCTTACCTGACTTTTTAGGAGACCTGACCTGACTATGTAGGAGACCTGACCAGACTATGTAGGAGACCTGAACAGACTATGTAGGAGACCTGACCTGACTATGTAGGAGACCTGACCTGACTATGTTGGAGATCTGACTATGTAGGATACCTGACTATGTAGTAGAACTGACTAGGTAGGATACCTGACATGACTATGTAGTATACCTGACCTGACTATGTAGGAGACCTGACTTGACTATGTAGGAGACCTGACCTGACTATGTAGGAGACCTGACTTGACTATGTTGGAGACCTGACTATGTAGGAGACCTGACATGACTATGTAGTATACCTGACCTGACTATGTAGGAGACCTGACTTGACTATGTAGTAGACCTGACCTGACTATGTAGAGACCTGACCTGACTATGTAGGAAACCTGACCTGACTATGTAGGAGACCTGACCTGACTATGTAGTAGACCTGACCTGACTATGTAGGAGACCTGACCTGACTATTTAGGAGACCTGACCTGACTATGTAGGAGACCTGACCTGACTATGTAGGAGACCTGACCTGTCTATGTAGTAGACCTTAATATGTAGGAGACCTGACCTGACCTGACTATGTAGGAGACCTGACCTGACTATGTAGTAGACCTTAATATGTAGGAGACCTGACCTGACTATGTAGGAGACCTGACCTGACAATTTAGGATACCTGACCTGACTATGTAGGAGACCTCACCTGCCTATGTAGGAGACCTGACTAGGTAGGATACCTGACCTGACTATGTAGGAGACCTGACCTGACTTTTTAGGAGACCTGACCTGACTATTTTGGAGACCTGACCTGACTATGTTGGAGACCTGACTATGTAGTAGACCTGACTATGAAGGAGACCTGACTATGTAGGAGACCTGACCTGACCTGACTATTTAGGAGACCTGACCTGACTATTTAGGAGACCTGACTTGACTATGTTGGAGACCTGACTATGTAGTAGACCTGACATGACTATGTAGTAGACCTGACCTGACTATGTAGGAGACCTGACCTGACTATTTTGGAGACCTGACTATTTAGTAGACCTGACCTGACTTTGTAGTAGACCTGACTATGTAGGAGACCTGACCTGACTGTGTAGGAGACCTGACCTGACTATGTAGGAGACCTGACCTGACTATGTAGGAGACCTTACATGTCTATATAGTAGACCTGACCTGACTATGTAGGAGACCTGACCTGACTATTTAGGAGACCTGACCTGACTATGTAGGAGACCTGACCAGACTATGTAGGAGACCTGACCTGTCTATGTAGTAGACCTTAATATGTAGGAGACCTGACCTGACTATGTAGGAGACCTGACCTGACTATGTAGTAGACCTTAATATGTAGGAGACCTGACCTGCCTATGTAGGAGACCTGACTAGGTAGGATACCTGACCTGACTATGTAGGAGACCTGACTTGACTTTTTAGGAGACCTGACCTGACTATTTAGGAGACCTGACCTGACTATGTTGGAGACCTGACTATGTATTAGACCTGACTATGAAGGAGACCTGACTATGTAGGAGACCTGACCTGACCTGACTATTTAGGAGACCTGACCTGACTATTTAGAAGACCTGACCTAACTATGTAGGAGACCTGACCTGACTGTGTAGGAGACCTGACCTGACTATGTAGGAGACCTGACCTGACTATTTAGGAGACCTGACCTGACTATGAAGGAGACCTGACTATGTAGGAGACCTGACCTGACAATTTAAGAGACCTGACCTGACTATGTAGGAGACCTGACCTGACTATGTAGGAGACCTGACCAGACTATGTAGGAGACCTGACCAGACTATGTAGGAGACTTGACCAGACTATGTAGGAGACCTGACCAGACTATGTAGGAGACCTGACCAGACTATGTAGGAGACCTGACCTGACTATGTAGGAGACCTGACCTGACTATGTAGGAGACCTGACCTGACTATGTTGGAGATCTGACTATGTAGGATACCTGACTATGAAGTAGACCTGACTAGGTAGGATACCTGACCTGACTATGTAGGAGACCTGACCTGACTATGTAGGAGACCTGACCTGACTTTTTAGGAGACCTGACCTGACTTTGTAGGAGACCTGACCAGACTATTTAGGAGACCTGACCAGACTATGTAGGAGACCTGACCAGACTATGTAGGAGACCTGACCTGACTATGTAGGAGACCTGACCTGACTATGTTGGAGATCTGACCTGACTATGTAGTAGACCTTAATATGTAGGAGACCTGACCTGACTATGTAGGAGACCTGACCTGACAATTTAGGATACCTGACCTGACTATGTAGGAGACCTGACCTGCCTATGTAGGAGACCTGACTAGGTAGGATACCTGACCTGACTATGTAGGAGACCTGACCTGACTTTTTAGGAGACCTGACCTGACTATTTAGCAGACCTGACCTGACTATGTTGGAGACCTGACTATGTAGTAGACCTGACTATGAAGGAGACCTGACTATGTAGGAGACCTGACCTGACCTGACTATTTAGGAGACCTGACCTGACTATTTAGGAGACCTGACTTGACTATGTTGGAGACCTGACTATGTGGTAGACCTGACATGACTATGTAGTAGACCTGACCTGACTATGTAGGAGACCTGACCTGACTATTTTGGAGACCTGACTATTTAGTAGACCTGACCTGACTTTGTAGTAGACCTGACTATGTAGGAGACCTGACCTGACTGTGTAGGAGACCTGACCTGACTATTTAGGAGACCTGACCTGACTATGTAGGAGACCTTACATGTCTATATAGTAGACCTGACCTGACTATGTAGGAGACCTGACCTGACTATTTAGGAGACCTGACCTGACTATGTAGGAGACCTGACCAGACTATGTAGGAGACCTGACCTGTCTATGTAGTAGACCTTAATATGTAGGAGACCTGACCTGACTATGTAGGAGACCTGACCTGACTATGTAGTAGAACTTAATATGTAGGAGACCTGACCTGACTATGTAGGAGACCTGACCTGACAATTTAGGATACCTGACCTGACTATGTAGGAGACCTGACCTGCCTATGTAGGAGACCTGACTAGGTAGGATACCTGACCTGACTATGTAGGAGACCTGACCTGACTTTTTAGGAGACCTGACCTGACTATTTAGGAGACCTGACCTGACTATGTTGGAGACCTGACTATGTAGTAGACCTGACTATGAAGGAGACCTGACTATGTAGGAGACCTGACCTGACCTGACTATTTAGGAGACCTGACCTGACTATTTAGGAGACCTGACCTGACTATGTAGGAGACCTGACCTGACTGTGTAGGAGACCTGACCTGACTATGTAGGAGACCTGACCTGACTATTTAGGAGACCTGACCTGACTATGAAGGAGACCTGACTATGTAGGAGACCAGACCTGACAATTTAGGAGACCTGACCTGACTATGTAGGAGACCTGACCTGACTATGTAGGAGACTTGACCAGACTATGTAGGAGACCTGACCAGACTATGTAGGAGACTTGACCAGACTATGTAGGAGACCTGACCAGACTATGTAGGAGACCTGACCAGACTATGTAGGAGACCTGACCTGACTATGTAGGAGACCTGACCTGACTATGTAGGAGACCTGACCTGACTATGTTGGAGATCTGACTATGTAGGATACCTGACTATGTAGTAGACCTGACTAGGTAGGATACCTGACCTGACTATGTAGGAGACCTGACCTGACTATGTAGGAGACCTGACCTGACTTTTTAGGAGACCTGACCTGACTTTGTAGGAGAACTGACCAGACTATGTAGGAGACCTGACCAGACTATGTAGGAGACCTGACCAGACTATGTAGGAGACCTGACCTGACTATGTAGGAGACCTGACCTGACTATGTTGGAGATCTGACTATGTAGGATACCTGACTATGTAGTAGACCTGACTAGGTAGGATACCTGACATGACTATGTAGTATACCTGACCTGACTATATAGTATACCTGACCTGACTATGTAGGAGACCTGACCTGACTATGTAGGAGACCTGACCTGTCTATATAGTTGACCTGACCTGACTATGTAGGAGACCTGACCTGACTATTTAGGAGACCTGACCTGACTATGTAGGAGACCAGACCTGACTATTTAGGAGACCTGACCTGACTATGTAGGAGACCTGACCTGACTATGTAGGAGACCTGACCTGTCTATGTAGTAGACCTTAATATGTAGGAGACCTGACATGACCTGACTATGTAGGAGACCTGACCTGACTATGTAGTAGACCTTAATATGTAGGAGACCTGACCTGACTATGTAGGAGACCTGACCTGACAATTTAGGATACCTGACCTGACTATGTAGGAGACCTGACCTGCCTATGTAGGAGACCTGACTAGGTAGGATACCTGACCTGACTATGTAGGAGTCCTGACCTGACTTTTTAGGAGACCTGACCTGACTTTTTAGGAGACCTGACCTGACTATTTAGGAGACCTGACCTGACTATGTTGGAGACCTGACTATGTAGTAGACCTGACTATGAAGGAGACCTGACTATGTAGGAGACCTGACCTGACCTGACTATTTAGGAGTCCTGACCTGACTATTTAGGAGACCTGACCTGACTATGTAGGAGACCTGACCTGATTGTGTAGGAGACCTGACCTGACTATGTAGGAGACCTGACCTGACTATTTAGGAGACCTGACTATGTAGGAGACCTGACCTGACAATTTAGGAGACCTGACCTGACTATGTAGGAGACCTGACCTGACTATGTAGGAGACCTGACCAGACTATGTAGGAGACCTGACCAGACTATGTAGGAGACCTGACCAGACTATGTAGGAGACCTGACCTGACTATGTAGGAGACCTGACCTGAAAATGTTGGAGATCTGACTATGTAGGATACCTGACTATGTAGTAGACCTGACTAGGTAGGATACCTGACCTGACTATGTAGGAGACCTGACCTGACTATGTAGGAGACCTGACCTGACTTTTTAGGAGACCTGACCTGACTATTTAGGAGACCTGACATGCCTATTTATTTAGGAGACCTGACCTGACTATGTAGGAGACCTTACCTGACTATGTAGGAGACCTGACCTGACTATGTAGGAGACCTGACTTGACTATGTTGGAGACCTGACTATGTAGGAGACCTGACATGACTATGTAGTATACCTGACCTGACTATGTAGGAGACCTGACTTGACTATGTAGGAGACCTGACCTGACTATGTAGAGACCTGACCTGACTATGTTGGAGACCTGACTATGTAGTAGACCTGACTATGAAGGAGACCTGACTATGTAGGAGACCTGACCTGACCTGACTATTTAGGAGACCTGACCTGACTATTTAGGAGACCTGACCTGACTATGTAGGAGACCTGACCTGATTGTGTAGGAGACCTGACCTGACTATGTAGGAGACCTGACCTGACTATTTAGGAGACCTGACCTGACTATGAAGGAGACCTGACTATGTAGGAGACCTGACCTGACAATTTAGGAGACCTGACCTGACTATGTAGGAGACCTGACCTGACTATGTAGGAGACCTGACCAGACTATGTAGGAGACCTGACCAGACTATGTAGGAGACCTGACCAGACTATGTAGGAGACCTGACCTGACTATGTAGGAGACCTGACCTGAAAATGTTGGAGATCTGACTATGTAGGATACCTGACTATGTAGTAGACCTGACTAGGTAGGATACCTGACCTGACTATGTAGGAGACCTGACCTGACTATGTAGGAGACCTGACCTGACTTTTTAGGAGACCTGACCTGACTATTTAGGAGACCTGACATGCCTATTTATTTAGGAGACCTGCCCTGACTATGTAGGAGACCTTACCTGACTATGTAGGAGACCTGACCTGACTATGTAGGAGACCTGACTTGACTATGTTGGAGACCTGACTATGTAGGAGACCTGACATGACTATGTAGTATACCTGACCTGACTATGTAGGAGACCTGACTTGACTATGTAGGAGACCTGACCTGACTATGTAGAGACCTGACCTGACTATGTTGGAGACCTGACTATGTAGTAGACCTGACTATGAAGGAGACCTGACTATGTAGGAGACCTGACCTGACCTGACTATTTAGGAGACCTGACCTGACTATTTAGGAGACCTGACCTGACTATGTAGGAGACCTGACCTGATTGTGTAGGAGACCTGACCTGACTATGTAGGAGACCTGACCTGACTATTTAGGAGACCTGACCTGACTATGAAGTAGACCTGACTATGTAGGAGACCTGACCTGACAATTTAGGAGACCTGACCTGACTATGTAGGAGACCTGACCTGACTAAGTAGGAGACCTGACCAGACTATGTAGGAGACCTGACCAGACTATGTAGGAGACCTGACCAGACTATGTAGGAGACCTGACCTGACTATGTAGGAGACCTGACCTGAAAATGTTGGAGATCTGACTATGTAGGATACCTGACTATGTAGTAGACCTGACTAGGTAGGATACCTGACCTGACTATGTAGGATACCTGACCTGACTATGTAGGAGACCTGACCTGACTATGTAGGAGACCTGACCTGACTATTTAGGAGACCTGACCTGACTATTTAGGAGACCTGACCTGACTATGTAGGAGACCTTACCTGACTATGTAGGAGACCTGACCTGACTATGTAGGAGACCTGACATGACTATGTAGTATACCTGACCTGACTATGTAGGAGACCTGACTTGACTATGTAGGAGACCTGACCTGACTATGTAGGAGACCTGACCTGACTATGTAGGAGACCTGACCTGACTATGTAGGAGACCTGACTTGACTATGTTGGAGACCTGACTATGTAGGAGACCTGCCATGACTATGTAGTATACCTGACCTGACTATGTAGGAGACCTGACCTGACTATTTTGGAGACCTGACTATGTAGTAGACCTGACCTGACTATTTAGTAGACCTGACAATGTAGGAGACCTGACCTGACTGTGTAGGAGACCTGACCTGACTATGTAGGAGACCTCACCTGACTATGTAGGAGACCTGACATGTCTATGTAGTAGACCTGACATGACTATGTAAGAGACCTGACCTGACTATTTTGGAGACCTGACCTGACTATGTAGGAGACCTGACCTGACTATGTAGGAGACCTGACCTGTCTATGTAGTAGATCTTAATATGTAGGAGGCCTGACCTGACTATGTAGGAGACCTGACCTGACTGTGTTAGAGACCTGACTATGTAGGAGACCTGACCTGACTATGTAGGAGACCTGACCTGACTATGTAGGAGACCTTAATATGTAGGAGACCTGACCTGACTATGAAGGAGACCTGACCTGACTATGTAGTAGACCTGACATGTCTATGTAGTAGACCTGACCTGAGTATTTAGGAGACCTGACCTGACTATGTAGGAGACCTGACCTGACTATGTAGGAGACCTGACCTGTCTATGTAGTAGATCTTAATATGTAGGAGGCCTGACCTGACTATGTAGGAGACCTGACCTGACTGTGTTAGAGACCTGACTATGTAGGAGACCTGACCTGACTATGTAGGAGACCTGACCTGATTATGTTGGAGACCCGACCTGTCTATGTAGTAGACCTTAATATGTAGGAGACCTGACCTGACTATGTAGGAGACCTGACCTGACTATGTAGTAGACCTGACATGTCTATGTAGTAGACCTGACCTGACTATTTAGGAGACCTGACCTGACTATGTAGGAGACCTGACCTGACTATGTAGGAGACCTGACCTGACTGTGTTAGAGACCTGACTATGTAGGAGACCTGACCTGACTATGTAGGAGACCTGACCTGACTATGTAGGAGACCTGACCTGACTATGTAGGAGACCTGACCTGACTATGTAGGAGACCTGACCTGACTATTTAGGAGACCTGACCTGACTATGAAGTAGACCTGACTATGTAGGAGACCTGACCTGACAATTTAGGAGACCTGACCTGACTATGTAGGAGACCTGACCTGACTAAGTAGGAGACCTGACCAGACTATGTAGGAGACCTGACCAGACTATGTAGGAGACCTGACCAGACTATGTAGGAGACCTGACCTGACTATGTAGGAGACCTGACCTGAAAATGTTGGAGATCTGACTATGTAGGATACCTGACTATGTAGTAGACCTGACTAGGTAGGATACCTGACCTGACTATGTAGGATACCTGACCTGACTATGTAGGAGACCTGACCTGACTATGTAGGAGACCTGACCTGACTATTTAGGAGACCTGACCTGACTATTTAGGAGACCTGACCTGACTATGTAGGAGACCTTACCTGACTATGTAGGAGACCTGACCTGACTATGTAGGAGACCTGACTTGACTATGTTGGAGACCTGACTATGTAGGAGACCTGACATGACTATGTAGTATACCTGACCTGACTATGTAGGAGACCTGACTTGACTATGTAGGAGACCTGACCTGACTATGTAGAGACCTGACCTGACTATGTAGGAGACCTGACCTGACTATGTAGGAGACCTGACTTGACTATGTTGGAGACCTGACTATGTAGGAGACCTGCCATGACTATGTAGTATACCTGACCTGACTATGTAGGAGACCTGACCTGACTATTTTGGAGACCTGACTATGTAGTAGACCTGACCTGACTATTTAGTAGACCTGACAATGTAGGAGACCTGACCTGACTGTGTAGGAGACCTGACCTGACTATGTAGGAGACCTCACCTGACTATGTAGGAGACCTGACATGTCTATGTAGTAGACCTGACATGACTATGTAAGAGACCTGACCTGACTATTTTGGAGACCTGACCTGACTATGTAGGAGACCTGACCTGACTATGTAGGAGACCTGACCTGTCTATGTAGTAGATCTTAATATGTAGGAGGCCTGACCTGACTATGTAGGAGACCTGACCTGACTGTGTTAGAGACCTGACTATGTAGGAGACCTGACCTGACTATGTAGGAGACCTGACCTGACTATGTAGGAGACCTTAATATGTAGGAGACCTGACCTGACTATGAAGGAGACCTGACCTGACTATGTAGTAGACCTGACATGTCTATGTAGTAGACCTGACCTGAGTATTTAGGAGACCTGACCTGACTATGTAGGAGACCTGACCTGACTATGTAGGAGACCTGACCTGTCTATGTAGTAGATCTTAATATGTAGGAGGCCTGACCTGACTATGTAGGAGACCTGACCTGACTGTGTTAGAGACCTGACTATGTAGGAGACCTGACCTGACTATGTAGGAGACCTGACCTGATTATGTAGGAGACCCGACCTGTCTATGTAGTAGACCTTAATATGTAGGAGACCTGACCTGACTATGTAGGAGACCTGACCTGACTATGTAGTAGACCTGACATGTCTATGTAGTAGACCTGACCTGACTATTTAGGAGACCTGACCTGACTATGTAGGAGACCTGACCTGACTATGTAGGAGACCTGACCTGACTGTGTTAGAGACCTGACTATGTAGGAGACCTGACCTGACTATGTAGGAGACCTGACCTGACTATGTAGGAGACCTGACCTGACTATGTAGGAGACCTGACCTGACTATGTAGGAGACCTGACCTGACTATGTAGTAGACCTGACCTGACTACGAAGTAGACCTGACCTGATTATGTAGGAGACCTGACCTGTCTATGTAGTAGACCTTAATATGTAGGAGACCTGACCTGACTATGTAGTAGACCTGACCTGACTATGTAGGAGACCTGACCTGACTATGTAGTAGACCTGACCTGACTATGTAGGAGACCTGACATGACTATGTAGGAGACCTGACTATGTAGGAGACCTGACCTGACTATGTAGTAGACCCTAATATGCAGGAGACTTGACCTGACTATGTAGGAGACCTGACCTGACTATTTAGGAGACCTGACCTGACTATTTAGGAGACCTGACCTGACAATTTAGGATACCTGACCTGACTATGTAGTAGACCTGACCTGACTATGTAGGAGACCTGACTATGTAGGAGACCTGACCTGACTATGTAGGAGACCTGACTATGTAGGAGACCTGACCTGACTATGTAGGAGACCTGACCTGACTATGTAGTAGACCTTAATATGTAGGAGACCTGACCTGACTCTGTAGGAGACCTGACCTGACTATGTAGTAGACCTGACCTGACTATGTAGGAGACCTGACATGACTATGTAGGAGACCTGACTATGTAGGAGACCTGACCTGACTATGTAGTAGACCCTAATATGTAGGAGACCTGACCTGACTATGTAGGAGACCTGACCTGACTATGTAGGAGACCTGACCTGACTATGTAGGAGACCTGACCTGACTATGTAGGAGACCTGACCTGACTATGTTGTAGACCTTAATATGTAGGAGACCTGACCTGACTATGTAGGAGACCTGACCTGACTATGTAGTAGACCTGACCTGACTATGTAGGAGACTTGACATGACTATGTAGGAGACCTGACTATGTAGGAGACCTGACCTGACTATGTAGTAGACCCTAATATGTAGGAGACCTGACCTGACTATGTAGGAGACCTGACCTGACTATGTAGGAGAACTGACCTGACAATTTAGGATACCTGACCTGACTATGTAGGAGACCTGACCTGACTATGTAGGAGACCTGACCTGACTATGTAGGAGACCTGACCTGACTATGCAGTAGACCTGACCTGACTATGTTGGAGATCTGACTATGTAGGAGACCTGACTATGTAGGAGACCTGACTAGGTAGGATACCTGACCTGACTATGTAGGAGAGCTGACCTGACTTTTTAGGAGACCTGACCTGACTATTTAGGAGACCTGACCTGGCTATGTAGGAGACCTTACCTGACTATGTAGGAAACCTGACTATGAAGGAGACCTGACTATGTAGGAGACCTGACCTGACTATGTAGGAGAGCTGACCTGACTATGTAGGAGACCTGACCTGACTATGTAGTAGACCTGACCTGACTACGAAGTAGACCTGACCTGATTATGTAGGAGACCTGACCTGTCTATGTAGTAGACCTTAATATGTAGGAGACCTGACCTGACTATGTAGTAGACCTGACCTGACTATGTAGGAGACCTGACCTGACTATGTAGTAGACCTGACCTGACTATGTAGGAGACCTGACATGACTATGTAGGAGACCTGACTATGTAGGAGACCTGACGTGACTATGTAGTAGACCCTAATATGTAGGAGACCTGACCTGACTATGTAGGAGACCTGACCTGACTATGTAGGAGACCTGACCTGACAATTTAGGATACATGACCTGACTATGTAGGAGACCTGACCTGACTATGTGGGAGACCTGACTATGTAGGATACCTGACCTGACTATGTAGGAGACCTGACCTGACTATGTAGTAGACCTTAATATGTAGGAGACCTGACCTGACTATGTAGGAGACCTGACCTGACTATGTAGTAGACCTGACCTGACTATGTAGGAGACCTGACATGACTATGTAGGAGACCTGACTATGTAGGAGACCTGACCTGACTATGTAGTAGACCCTAATATGTAGGAGACCTGACCTGACTATGTAGGAGACCTGACCTGACTATGTAGGAGACCTGACCTGACAATTTAGGATACCTGACCTGACTATGTAGGAGACCTGACCTGACTATGTAGGAGACCTGACCTGACTATGTAGGAGACCTGACCTGACAAATTAGGATACCTGACCTGTCTATGTAGGAGACCTGACCTGACTATGTAGGAGACCTGACTATGTAGGAGACCTGACCTGACTATGTAGTAGACCTTAATATGTAGGAGACCTGACCTGACTATGTAGGAGACCTGACCTGACTATGTAGTAGACCTGACCTGACTATGTAGGAGACCTGACATGACTATGTAGGAGACCTGACTATGTAGGAGACCTGACCTGACTATGTAGTAGACCCTAATATGTAGGATACCTGACCTGACTATGTAGGAGAGCTGACCTGACTATTTAGGAGACCTGACCTGACTATTTAGGAGACCTGACCTGACTATGTAGGAGACCTTACCTGACTATGTAGGATACCTGACGATGAAGGAGACCTGACTATGTAGGAGACCTGACCTGACTATGTAGAGACCTGACCTGACTATTTAGGATTCCTGGCCTGACTATGTACGAGACCTGACCTGACTATATAGGAGACCTGACCGGACTATGTAGGAGACCTGACCTGACTATGTAGGAGACCTGACCTGACTATGTAGGAGACCTGACTTGACTATGTTGGAGACCTGACTATGTAGGAGACCTGACCTGAATATGTAGGATACCTGACCTGACAATTTAGGAGACCTGACTTGACTATGTTGGAGACCTGACTATATAGTAGACCTGACATGACTATGTAGTAGACCTGACCTGACTATGTAGGAGACCTGACCTGACTATTTTTTTCAGACCTGACTATTTAGTAGACCTGACCTGACTTTGTAGTAGACCTGACTATGTAGGAGACCTGACCTGACTGTGTAGGAGACCTGACCTGACTATGTAGGAGACCTGACCTGACTATGTAGGAGACCTGACCTGTCTATGTAGTAGACCTGACCTGACTATGTAGGAGACCTGACCTGACTATGTAGGAGACCTGACCTGACTATGTAGGTTACCTGACCTGACTATGTAGGAGACCTGACCTGACTATGTAGGAGACCTGACTTGACTATGTTTGAGACCTGACTATGTAGGAGACCTGACATGACTATGTAGTATACCTGACCTGACTATGTAGGAGACCTGACCAGACTATGTAGGAGACCTGACCTGACAATTTAGGAGACCTGACCTGACTATGTAGGAGACCTGACCTGACTATGTTGGAGACCTGACTATGTAGGAGACCTGACTAGGTAGGATACCTGACCTGACTATGTAGGAGACCTGACCTGACTATGTAGGAGACCTGACCTGACTATGTTGGAGACCTGACTATGTAGGAGACCTGACTAGGTAGGATACCTGACCTGACTATGTAGGAGACCTGACCTGACTATTTTGCAGACCTGACTATTTAGTAGACCTGACCTGACTTTGTAGTAGACCTGACTATGTAGGAGACCTGACTAGGTAGGTAGACTATGTAGGAGACCTGACCTGACTTTTTAGGAGACCTGACCTGACTATTTAGGAGACCTGACATGCCTATTTATTTAGGAGACCTGACCTGACTATGTAGGAGACCTTACCTGACTATGTAGGAGACCTGACCTGACTATGTAGGAGACATGACCTGACTATGTAAGAGACCTGACCTGACTATGTAGGAGACCTGACTTGACTATGTTGTAGACCTGACTATGTAGGAGACCTGACATGACTATGTTGTATACCTGACCTGACTATGTTGGAGACCTGACCTGACTATGTAGGAGACCTGTCCTGACTATGTAGGAGACCTGACCTGACTATGTAGAGACCTGACCTGACTATATAGGAGACCTGACCTGACTATGTAGGAGACCTTACTTGACTATGTTGGAGACCTGACTTTGTAGGAGACCTGACATGACTATGTGGTATACCTGACCTGACTATGTAGGAGACCTGACCTGACTATTTTGGAGACCTGACAATGTAGGAGACCTGACCTGACTGTGTAGGAGACCTGACCTGACTATGTAGGAGACCTGACCTGACTATGTAGGAGACCTGACCTGACTATGTAGGAGACCTGACCTGACTATTTAGGAGACCTGACCTGTCTATTTAGGAGACCTGACCTGACTATGTAGGAGACCTGACCTGTCTATGTAGTAGATCTTAATATGTAGGAGGCCTGACCTGACTATGTAGGAGACCTGACCTGACTGTGTTAGAGACCTGACTATGTAGGAGACCTGACCTGACTATGTAGTAGACCTGACCTGACTACGAAGTAGACCTGACCTGATTATGTAGGAGACCTGGCCTGTCTATGTAGTAGACCTTAATATGTAGGAGACCTGACCTGACTATGTAGGAGACCTGACCTGACTATGTAGTAGACCTGACCTGACTATGTAGGAGACCTGACATGACTATGTAGGAGACCTGACTATGTAGGAGACCTGACCTGACTATGTAGTAGACCCTAATATGTAGGAGACCTGACCTGACTATGTAGGAGACCTGACCTGACTATGTAGGAGACCTGACAATTTAGGATACCTGACCTGACTATGTAGGAGACCTGACCTGACTATGTAGGAGACCTGACTATGTAGGAGACCTGACCTGACTATGTAGGAGACCTGAACTGACTATTTAGGAGACCTGACCTGACTATGTAGGAGACCTGACCTGACTATGTAGGAGACCTGACCTGACTATGTAGGAGACCTGACCTGACTATGTTGGAGACCTGACTAGAATATGTAGGAGACCTGACTTGATTATGTAGGAGACCTGACCGGACTATGTAGGAGACCTGACTTGACTATGTTGGAGACCTGACTATGTAGGAGACCTGACATGACTAGGTAGTATACCTGACCTGACTATGTAGGAGACCTGACTTGACTATGTAGGAGACCTGACCTGACCAAGTAGAGACCTGACCTGACTATGTAGGAGACCTGACCTGACTATGTAGGAGACCTGACCTGACTATGTAGGAGACCTGACCTGACTATGTAGTAGACCCTAATATGTAGGAGACCTGACCTGACTATGTAGGAGACCTGACCTGACTATGTAGGAGACCTGACAATTTAGGATACCTGACCTGACTATGTAGGAGACCTGACCTGACTATGTAGGAGACCTGACTATGTAGGAGACCTGACCTGACTATGTAGGAGACCTGAACTGACTATTTAGGAGACCTGACCTGACTATGTAGGAGACCTGACCTGACTATGTAGTATACCTGACCTGACTATGTAGGAGACCTGACCAGACTATGTAGGAGACCTGACCTGACAATTTAGGAGACCTGACCTGACTATGTAGGAGACCTGACCTGACTATGTTGGAGACCTGACTATGTAGGAGACCTGACTAGGTAGGATACCTGACCTGACTATGTAGGAGACCTGACCTGACTATGTAGGAGACCTGACCTGACTATGTTGGAGACCTGACTATGTAGGAGACCTGACTAGGTAGGATACCTGACCTGACTATGTAGGAGACCTGACCTGACTATTTTGCAGACCTGACTATTTAGTAGACCTGACCTGACTTTGTAGTAGACCTGACTATGTAGGAGACCTGACTAGGTAGGTAGACTATGTAGGAGACCTGACCTGACTTTTTAGGAGACCTGACCTGACTATTTAGGAGACCTGACATGCCTATTTATTTAGGAGACCTGACCTGACTATGTAGGAGACCTTACCTGACTATGTAGGAGACCTGACCTGACTATGTAGGAGACATGACCTGACTATGTAAGAGACCTGACCTGACTATGTAGGAGACCTGACTTGACTATGTTGTAGACCTGACTATGTAGGAGACCTGACATGACTATGTTGTATACCTGACCTGACTATGTAGGAGACCTGACCTGACTATGTAGGAGACCTGTCCTGACTATGTAGGAGACCTGACCTGACTATGTAGAGACCTGACCTGACTATATAGGAGACCTGACCTGACTATGTAGGAGACCTTACTTGACTATGTTGGAGACCTGACTTTGTAGGAGACCTGACATGACTATGTGGTATACCTGACCTGACTATGTAGGAGACCTGACCTGACTATTTTGGAGACCTGACAATGTAGGAGACCTGACCTGACTGTGTAGGAGACCTGACCTGACTATGTAGGAGACCTGACCTGACTATGTAGGAGACCTGACCTGACTATGTAGGAGACCTGACCTGACTATTTAGGAGACCTGACCTGACTATTTAGGAGACCTGACCTGACTATGTAGGAGACCTGACCTGTCTATGTAGTAGATCTTAATATGTAGGAGGCCTGACCTGACTATGTAGGAGACCTGACCTGACTGTGTTAGAGACCTGACTATGTAGGAGACCTGACCTGACTATGTAGTAGACCTGACCTGACTACGAAGTAGACCTGACCTGATTATGTAGGAGACCTGACCTGTCTATGTAGTAGACCTTAATATGTAGGAGACCTGACCTGACTATGTAGGAGACCTGACCTGACTATGTAGTAGACCTGACCTGACTATGTAGGAGACCTGACATGACTATGTAGGAGACCTGACTATGTAGGAGACCTGACCTGACTATGTAGTAGACCCTAATATGTAGGAGACCTGACCTGACTATGTAGGAGACCTGACCTGACTATGTAGGAGACCTGACTATGTAGGAGACCTGACCTGACTATGTAGGAGACCTGAACTGACTATTTAGGAGACCTGACCTGACTATGTAGGAGACCTGACCTGACTATGTAGGAGACCTGACCTGACTATGTAGGAGACCTGACCTGACTATGTTGGAGACCTGACTAGACTATGTAGGAGACCTGACTTGATTATGTAGGAGACCTGACCGGACTATGTAGGAGACCTGACTTGACTATGTTGGAGACCTGACTATGTAGGAGACCTGACATGACTAGGTAGTATACCTGACCTGACTATGTAGGAGACCTGACTTGACTATGTAGGAGACCTGACCTGACCAAGTAGAGACCTGACCTGACTATGTAGGAGACCTGACCTGACTATGTAGGAGACCTGACCTGACTATGTAGGAGACCTGACCTGACTATGTAGTAGACCCTAATATGTAGGAGACCTGACCTGACTATGTAGGAGACCTGACAATTTAGGATACCTGACCTGACTATGTAGGAGACCTGACCTGACTATGTAGGAGACCTGACTATGTAGGAGACCTGACCTGACTATGTAGGAGACCTGAACTGACTATTTAGGAGACCTGACCTGACTATGTAGGAGACCTGACCTGACTATGTAGGAGACCTGACCTGACTATGTAGGAGACCTGCCCTGACTATGTTGGAGACCTGACTAGACTATGTAGGAGACCTGACTTGATTATGTAGGAGACCTGACCGGACTATGTAGGAGACCTGACTTGACTATGTTGGAGACCTGACTATGTAGGAGACCTGACATGACTAGGTAGTATACCTGACCTGACTATGTAGGAGACCTGACTTGACTATGTAGGAGACCTGACCTGACCAAGTAGAGACCTGACCTGACTATGTAGGAGACCTGACCTGACTATGTAGGAGACCTGACCTGACTATGTAGGAGACCTGACCTGTCTATATAGTAGACCTGACCTGACTATGTAGGAGACCTGACCTGACTATTTAGGAGACCTGACCTGACTATGTAGGAGACCTGACCTGACTATGTAGGAGACCTGACCTGTCTATGTAGTAGACCTTAATATGTAGGAGACCTGACCTGACCTGACTATGTAGGAGACCTGACCTGACTATGTAGTAGACCTTAATATGTAGGAGACCTGACCTGACTATGTAGGAGACCTGACCTGACAATTTAGGATACCTGACCTGACTATGTAGGAGACCTGACCTGCCTATGTAGGAGACCTGACTAGGTAGGATACCTGACCTGACTATGTAGGAGACCTGACCTGACTTTTTAGGAGACCTGACCTGACTATTTAGGAGACCTGACCTGACTATGTTGGAGACCTGACTATGTAGTAGACCTGACTATGAAGGAGACCTGACTATGTAGGAGACCTGACCTGACCTGACTATTTAGGAGACCTGACCTGACTATTTAGGAGACCTGACTTGACTATGTTGGAGACCTGACTATGAAGTAGACCTGACATGACTATGTAGTAGACCTGACCTGACTATGTAGGAGACCTGACCTGACTATTTTGGAGACCTGACTATTTAGTAGACCTGACCTGACTTTGTAGTAGACCTGACTATGTAGGAGACCTGACCTGACTGTGTAGGAGACCTGACCTGACTATGTAGGAGACCTGACCTGACTATGTAGGAGACCTGACTTGTCTATATAGTAGACCTGACCTGACTATGTAGGAGACCTGACCTGACTATTTAGGAGACCTGACCTGACTATGTAGGAGACCTGACCTGACTATGTAGGAGACCTGACCTGTCTATGTAGTAGACCTTAATATGTAGGAGACCTGACCTGACTATGTAGGAGACCTGACCTGACTATGTAGGAGACCTGACTTGACTATGTTGGAGACCTGACTATGTAGGAGACCTGACATGACTAGGTAGTATACCTGACCTGACTATGTAGGAGACCTGACTTGACTATGTAGGAGACCTGACCTGACCAAGTAGAGACCTGACCTGACTATGTAGGAGACCTGACCTGACTATGTAGGAGACCTGACCTGACTATGTAGGAGACCTGACCTGACTATGTAGTAGACCCTAATATGTAGGAGACCTGACCTGACTATGTAGGAGACCTGACAATTTAGGATACCTGACCTGACTATGTAGGAGACCTGACCTGACTATGTAGGATACCTGACTATGTAGGAGACCTGACCTGACTATGTAGGAGACCTGAACTGACTATTTAGGAGACCTGACCTGACTATGTAGGAGACCTGACCTGACTATGTAGGAGACCTGACCTGACTATGTAGGAGACCTGCCCTGACTATGTTGGAGACCTGACTAGACTATGTAGGAGACCTGACTTGATTATGTAGGAGACCTGACCGGACTATGTAGGAGACCTGACTTGACTATGTTGGAGACCTGACTATGTAGGAGACCTGACATGACTAGGTAGTATACCTGACCTGACTATGTAGGAGACCTGACTTGACTATGTAGGAGACCTGACCTGACCAAGTAGAGACCTGACCTGACTATGTAGGAGACCTGACCTGACTATGTAGGAGACCTGACCTGACTATGTAGGAGACCTGACCTGTCTATATAGTAGACCTGACCTGACTATGTAGGAGACCTGACCTGACTATTTTGGAGACCTGACCTGACTATGTAGGAGACCTGACCTGACTATGTAGGAGACCTGACCTGTCTATGTAGTAGACCTTAATATGTAGGAGACCTGACCTGACCTGACTATGTAGGAGACCTGACCTGACTATGTAGTAGACCTTAATATGTAGGAGACCTGACCTGACTATGTAGGAGACCTGACCTGACAATTTAGGATACCTGACCTGACTATGTAGGAGACCTGACCTGCCTATGTAGGAGACCTGACTAGGTAGGATACCTGACCTGACTATGTAGGAGACCTGACCTGACTTTTTAGGAGACCTGACCTGACTATTTAGGAGACCTGACCTGACTATGTTGGAGACCTGACTATGTAGTAGACCTGACTATGAAGGAGACCTGACTATGTAGGAGACCTGACCTGACCTGACTATTTAGGAGACCTGACCTGACTATTTAGGAGACCTGACTTGACTATGTTGGAGACCTGACTATGAAGTAGACCTGACATGACTATGTAGTAGACCTGACCTGACTATGTAGGAGACCTGACCTGACTATTTTGGAGACCTGACTATTTAGTAGACCTGACCTGACTTTGTAGTAGACCTGACTATGTAGGAGACCTGACCTGACTGTGTAGGAGACCTGACCTGACTATGTAGGAGACCTGACCTGACTATGTAGGAGACCTGACTTGTCTATATAGTAGACCTGACCTGACTATGTAGGAGACCTGACCTGACTATTTAGGAGACCTGACCTGACTATGTAGGAGACCTGACCTGACTATGTAGGAGACCTGACCTGTCTATGTAGTAGACCTTAATATGTAGGAGACCTGACCTGACTATGTAGGAGACCTGACCTGACTATGTAGTAGACCTTAATATGTAGGAGACCTGACCTGACTATGTAGGAGACCTGACTTGACTATATAGGAGACCTGACCTGACTATGTAGGAGACCTGACTTGACTATGTTGGAGACCTGACTATGTAGGAGACCTGACATGACTATGTAGTATACCTGACCTGACTATGTAGGAGACCTGACTTGACTATGTAGGAGACCTGACCTGACTATGTAGAGACCTGACCTGACTATGTAGGAGACCTGACCTGACTATGTAGGAGACCTGACCTGACTATGTAGGAGACCTGACCTGACTATTTAGGAGACCTGACCTGTCTATGTAGTAGACCTTAATATGTAGGAGACCTGACCTGACCTGACTATGTAGGAGACCTGACCTGACCTGACTATTTAGGAGACCTGACCTGACTATTTAGGAGACCTGACCTGACTATGTAGGAGACCTGACCTGACTATGTAGGAGACCTGACCTGATTGTGTAGGAGACCTGACCTGAATATGTAGGAGACCT
Organism: Oncorhynchus clarkii lewisi; assembly: GCF_045791955.1. NCBI lineage: Eukaryota > Metazoa > Chordata > Actinopteri > Salmoniformes > Salmonidae > Oncorhynchus > Oncorhynchus clarkii. The sequence goes on from NC_092148.1 coordinate 97,741,965, forward strand.
GACCTGACTATTTAGGAGACCTGACCTGACTATGAAGGAGACCTGACTATGTAGGAGACCTGACCTGACAATTTAGGAGACCTGACCTGACTATGTAGGAGACCTGACCTGACTATGTAGGAGACCTGACCTGGCTATGTAGGAGACCTGACCAGACTATGTAGGAGACCTGACCAGACTATGTAGGAGACCTGACCAGACTATGTAGGATACCTGACCTGACTATGTAGGAGACCTGACCTGACTATGTAGGAGACCTGACCTGAAAATGTTGGAGATCTGACTATGTAGGATTAGTGACTATGTAGTAGACCTGACTAGGTAGGATACCTGACCTGACTATGTAGGAGACCTGACCTGACTTTTTAGGAGACCTGACCTGACTTTTTAGGAGACCTGACCTGACTATTTAGGAGACCTTACCTGACTATGTAGGAGACCTGACCTGACTATGTAGAAGACCTTACCTGACTATGTAGGAGACCTGACCTGAATATGTAGGAGACCTGACTTGACTATGTTGGAGACCTGACTATGTAGGAGACCTGACATGACTATGTAGTATACCTGACCTGACTATGTAGGAGACCTGACTTGACTATGTAGGAGACCTGACCTGACTATGTAGAGACCTGACCTGACTATGTAGGAGACCTGACCTGACTATGTAGGAGACCTGACTTGACTATGTTGGAGAACTGACTATGTAGGAGACCTGACATGACTATGTAGTATACCTGACCTGACTATGTAGGAGACCTGACCTGACTATTTTGGAGACCTGACTATGTAGTAGACCTGACCTGACTATTTAGTAGACCTGACAATGTAGGAGACCTGACCTGACTGTGTAGGAGACCTGACCTGACTATGTAGGAGACCTGACCTGACTATGTAGTAGACCTGACATGACTATGTAAGAGACCTGACCTGACTATTTAGGAGACCTGACCTGAGTATGTAGGAGACCTGACCTGACTATGTAGGAGACCTGACCTGACTATGTAGGAGACCTGACCTGTCTATGTAGTAGATCTTAATATGTAGGAGGCCTGACCTGACTATGTAGGAGACCTGACCTGACTGTGTTAGAGACCTGACTATGTAGGAGACCTGACCTGACTATGTAGGAGACCTGACCTGACTATGTAGGAGACCTTAATATGTAGGAGACCTGACTATGAAGGAGACCTGACTATGTAGGAGACCTGACCTGACCTGACTATTTAGGAGACCTGACCTGACTATTTAGGAGACCTGACTTGACTATGTTGGAGACCTGACTATGTAGTAGACCTGACATGACTATGTAGTAGACCTGACCTGACTATGTAGGAGACCTGACCTGACTCTTTTGGAGACCTGACTATTTAGTAGACCTGACCTGACTTTGTAGTAGACCTGACTATGTAGGAGACCTGACCTGACTGTGTAGGAGACCTGACCTGACTGTGTAGGAGACCTGACCTGACTATGTAGGAGACCTTACCTGTCTATATAGTAGACCTGACCTGACTATGTAGGAGACCTGACCTGACTATTTAGGAGACCTGACCTGACTATGTAGGAGACCTGACCAGACTATGTAGGAGACCTGACCTGTCTATGTAGTAGACCTTAATATGTAGGAGACCTGACCTGACTATGTAGGAGACCTGACCTGACTATGTAGTAGACCTTAATATGTAGGAGACCTGACCTGACTATGTAGGAGACCTTACCTGACTATGTAGGATACCTGACGATGTAGGAGACCTGACTATGTAGGAGACCTGACCTGACTATGTAGTAGACCCTAATATGCAGGAGACTTGACCTGACTATGTAGGAGACCTGACCTGACAATTTAGGATACCTGACCTGACTATGTAGGAGACCTGACCTGACAATTTAGGATACCTGACCTGACTATGTAGGAGACCTGACCTGACTATGTAGGAGACCTGACCTTACAATTTAGGATACCTGACTATGTAGGATACCTGACCTGACTGTGTAGGAGACCTGACCTGACTATGTAGGAGACCTGACCTGACTATGTAGGAGACCTGACCTGACAATTTAGGATACCTGACCTGACTATGTAGGAGACCTGACCTGACTATGTAGGAGACCTGACTATGTAGGAGACCTGACCTGACTATGTTGGAGATCTGACTATGTAGGAGACCTGACTATGTAGGAGACCTGACTAGGTAGGATACCTGACCTGACTATGTAGGAGAGCTGACCTGACTTTTTAGGAGACCTGACCTGACTATTTAGGAGACCTGACCTGACTATGTAGGATACCTGACTATGAAGGAGACCTGACTATGTAGGAGACCTGACCTGACCTGACTATGTAGGAGACATTACCTGACTATGTAGTAGACCTGACCTGACTACGAAGTAGACCTGACCTTAATATGTAGGAGACCTGACCTGACTATGTAGTAGACCTGACCTGACTATGTAGGAGACCTGACCTGACTATGTAGTAGACCTGACCTGACTATGTAGGAGACCTGACATGACTATGTAGGAGACCTGACTATGTAGGAGACCTGACCTGACTATGTAGTAGACCCTAATATGCAGGAGACTTGACCTGACTATGTAGGAGACCTGACCTGACTATTTAGGAGACCTGACCTGACAATTTAGGATACCTGACCTGACTATGTAGGAGACCTGACCTGACTATGTAGGAGATCTGACTATGTAGGAGACCTGACCTGACTATATATGAGACTTGACTATGTAGGAGACCTGACCTGACTATGTAGGAGACCTGACCTGACTATGTAGTAGACCTTAATATGTAGGAGACCTGACCTGACTATGTAGGAGACCTGACCTGACTATGTAATAGACCTGACTATGTAGGAGACCTGACCTGACTATGTAGTAGACCTGACCTGACTATGTTGGAGATCTGACTATGTAGGAGACCTGACTATGTAGGAGACCTGACTATGTAGGAGACCTGACCTGACTATGTAGGAGACCTGAACTGACTATTTAGGAGACCTGACCTGACTATGTAGGAGACCTGACCTGACTATGTAGGAGACCTGACCTGACTATGTTGGAGATCTGACTATGTAGGAGACCTGACTATGTAGGAGACCTGACTAGGTAGGATACCTAACCTGACTATGTAGGAAACCTGACTATGAAGGAGACCTGACTATGTAGGAGACCTGACCTGACTATGTAGGAGACCTGACCTGATTATGTAGGAGACCCAACCTGTCTATGTAGTAGACCTTAATATGTAGGAGACCTGACCTGACTATGTAGGAGACCTGACCTGACTATGTAGTAGACCTGACATGTCTATGTAGTAGACCTGACCTGACTATTTAGGAGACCTGACCTGACTATGTAGGAGACCTGACCTGACTATGTAGGAGACCTGACCTGACTGTTTTAGAGACCTGACTATGTAGGAGACCTGACCTGACTATGTAGGAGACCTGACCTGACTATGTAGGATACCTGACCTGACTATGTAGGAGACCTGACCTGACTACGAAGTAGACCTGACCTGATTATGTAGGAGACCTGACCTGTCTATGTAGTAGACCTTAATATGTAGGAGACCTGACCTGACTGTGTAGGAGACCTGACCTGACTGTGTAGGAGACCTGACCTGACTATGTAGGAGACCTTACCTGTCTATATAGTAGACCTGACCTGACTATGTAGGAGACCTGACCTGACTATTTAGGAGACCTGACCTGACTATGTAGGAGACCTGACCAGACTATGTAGGAGACCTGACCTGTCTATGTAGTAGACCTTAATATGTAGGAGACCTGACCTGACTATGTAGGAGACCTGACCTGACTATGTAGTAGACCTTAATATGTAGGAGACCTGACCTGACTATGTAGGAGACCTTACCTGACTATGTAGGATACCTGACGATGAAGGAGACCTGACTATGTAGGAGACCTGACCTGACTATGTAGTAGACCCTAATATGCAGGAGACTTGACCTGACTATGTAGGAGACCTGACCTGACAATTTAGGATACCTGACCTGACTATGTAGGAGACCTGACCTGACAATTTAGGATACCTGACCTGACTATGTAGGAGACCTGACCTGACTATGTAGGAGACCTGACCTTACAATTTAGGATACCTGACTATGTAGGATACCTGACCTGACTGTGTAGGAGACCTGACCTGACTATGTAGGAGACCTGACCTGACTATGTAGGAGACCTGACCTGACAATTTAGGATACCTGACCTGACTATGTAGGAGACCTGACCTGACTATGTAGGAGACCTGACTATGTAGGAGACCTGACCTGACTATGTTGGAGATCTGACTATGTAGGAGACCTGACTATGTAGGAGACCTGACTAGGTAGGATACCTGACCTGACTATGTAGGAGAGCTGACCTGACTTTTTAGGAGACCTGACCTGACTATTTAGGAGACCTGACCTGACTATGTAGGATACCTGACTATGAAGGAGACCTGACTATGTAGGAGACCTGACCTGACCTGACTATGTAGGAGACATTACCTGACTATGTAGTAGACCTGACCTGACTACGAAGTAGACCTGACCTTAATATGTAGGAGACCTGACCTGACTATGTAGTAGACCTGACCTGACTATGTAGGAGACCTGACCTGACTATGTAGTAGACCTGACCTGACTATGTAGGAGACCTGACATGACTATGTAGGAGACCTGACTATGTAGGAGACCTGACCTGACTATGTAGTAGACCCTAATATGCAGGAGACTTGACCTGACTATGTAGGAGACCTGACCTGACTATTTAGGAGACCTGACCTGACAATTTAGGATACCTGACCTGACTATGTAGGAGACCTGACCTGACTATGTAGGAGATCTGACTATGTAGGAGACCTGACCTGACTATATATGAGACTTGACTATGTAGGAGACCTGACCTGACTATGTAGGAGACCTGACCTGACTATGTAGTAGACCTTAATATGTAGGAGACCTGACCTGACTATGTAGGAGACCTGACCTGACTATGTAATAGACCTGACTATGTAGGAGACCTGACCTGACTATGTAGTAGACCTGACCTGACTATGTTGGAGATCTGACTATGTAGGAGACCTGACTATGTAGGAGACCTGACTATGTAGGAGACCTGACCTGACTATGTAGGAGACCTGAACTGACTATTTAGGAGACCTGACCTGACTATGTAGGAGACCTGACCTGACTATGTAGGAGACCTGACCTGACTATGTAGGAGACCTGACCTGATTATGTAGGAGACCCAACCTGTCTATGTAGTAGACCTTAATATGTAGGAGACCTGACCTGACTATGTAGGAGACCTGACCTGACTATGTAGTAGACCTGACATGTCTATGTAGTAGACCTGACCTGACTATTTAGGAGACCTGACCTGACTATGTAGGAGACCTGACCTGACTATGTAGGAGACCTGACCTGACTGTTTTAGAGACCTGACTATGTAGGAGACCTGACCTGACTATGTAGGAGACCTGACCTGACTATGTAGGATACCTGACCTGACTATGTAGGAGACCTGACCTGACTACGAAGTAGACCTGACCTGATTATGTAGGAGACCTGACCTGTCTATGTAGTAGACCTTAATATGTAGGAGACCTGACCTGACTATGTAGTAGACCTGACCTGACTATGTAGGAGACCTGAAATGACTATGTAGGAGACCTGACTATGTAGGAGACCTGACCTGACTATGTAGTAGACCCTAATATGCAGGAGACTTGACCTGACTATGTAGTAGACCTTAATATGTAGGAGACCTGACCTGACTATGTAGTAGACCTGACCTGACTATGTAGGAGACCTGAAATGACTATGTAGGAGACCTGACTATGTAGGAGACCTGACCTGACTATGTAGTAGACCCTAATATGCAGGAGACTTGACCTGACTATGTAGGAGACCTGACCTGACTATTTAGGAGACCTGACCTGACAATTTAGGATACATGACCTGACTATGTAGGAGACCTGACCTGACTATGTAGGAGACCTGACTATGTAGGAGACCTGACCTGACTATGTAGTAGACCCTAATATGTAGTAGACCCTAATATGCAGGAGACTTGACCTGACTATGTAGGAGACCTGACCTGACAATTTAGGATACATGACCTGACTATGTAGGAGACCTGACCTGACTATGTAGGAGACCTGACTATGTAGGAGACCTGACCTGACTATGTAGGAGACCTGACCTGACTATGTAGTAGACCTTAATATGTAGGAGACCTGACCTGACTATGTAGGAGACCTGACCTGACTATGTAGTAGACCTGACCTGACTATGTAGGAGACCTGACTAGGTAGGATACCTGACCTGACTATGTAGGAGAGCTGACCTGACTTTTTAGGAGACCTGACCTGACTATTTAGGAGACCTGACCTGGCTATGTAGGAGACCTTACCTGACTATGTAGGAAACCTGCCTATGGAGGAGACCTGACTATGTAGGAGACCTGACCTGACTATGTAGGAGACCTGACCTGACTATGTAGTAGACCTTAATATGTAGGAGACCTGACCTGACTATGTAGGAGACCTGACCTGACTATGTAATAGACCTGACTATGTAGGAGACCTGACTATGTAGGAGACCTGACTATGTAGGAGACCTGACCTGACTATGTAGGAGACCTGAACTGACTATTTAGGAGACCTGACCTGACTATGTAGGAGACCTGACCTGACTATGTAGGAGACCTGACCTGACTATGTTGGAGATCTGACTATGTAGGAGACCTGACTATGTAGGAGACCTGACTAGGTAGGATACCTAACCTGACTATGTAGGAAACCTGACTATGAAGGAGACCTGACTATGTAGGAGACCTGACCTGACTATGTAGGAGACCTGACCTGATTATGTAGGAGACCCAACCTGTCTATGTAGTAGACCTTAATATGTAGGAGACCTGACCTGACTATGTAGGAGACCTGACCTGACTATGTAGTAGACCTGACATGTCTATGTAGTAGACCTGACCTGACTATTTAGGAGACCTGACCTGACTATGTAGGAGACCTGACCTGACTATGTAGGAGACCTGACCTGACTGTTTTAGAGACCTGACTATGTAGGAGACCTGACCTGACTATGTAGGAGACCTGACCTGACTATGTAGGAGACCTGACCTGACTATGTAGGAGACCTGACCTGACTACGAAGTAGACCTGACCTGATTATGTAGGAGACCTGACCTGTCTATGTAGTAGACCTTAATATGTAGGAGACCTGACCTGACTAAGTAGTAGACCTGACCTGACTATGTAGGAGACCTGAAATGACTATGTAGGAGACCTGACTATGTAGGAGACCTGACCTGACTATGTAGTAGACCCTAATATGCAGGAGACTTGACCTGACTATGTAGTAGACCTTAATATGTAGGAGACCTGACCTGACTATGTAGTAGACCTGACCTGACTATGTAGGAGACCTGAAATGACTATGTAGGAGACCTGACTATGTAGGAGACCTGACCTGACTATGTAGTAGACCCTAATATGCAGGAGACTTGACCTGACTATGTAGGAGACCTGACCTGACTATTTAGGAGACCTGACCTGACAATTTAGGATACATGACCTGACTATGTAGGAGACCTGACCTGACTATGTAGGAGACCTGACTATGTAGGAGACCTGACCTGACTATGTAGTAGACCCTAATATGTAGTAGACCCTAATATGCAGGAGACTTGACCTGACTATGTAGGAGACCTGACCTGACAATTTAGGATACATGACCTGACTATGTAGGAGACCTGACCTGACTATGTAGGAGACCTGACTATGTAGGAGACCTGACCTGACTATGTAGGAGACCTGACCTGACTATGTAGTAGACCTTAATATGTAGGAGACCTGACCTGACTATGTAGGAGACCTGACCTGACTATGTAGTAGACCTGACCTGACTATGTAGGAGACCTGACATGACTATGTAGGATACCTGACCTGACTATGTAGGAGACCTGACCTGACTATGTAGGAGACCTGACTATGTAGGAGACCTGACCTGACTATGTTGGAGATCTGACTATGTAGGAGACCTGACTATGTAGGAGACTTGACTAGGTAGGATACCTGACCTGATGACTATGTAGGAGAGCTGACCTGACTTTTTAGGAGACCTGACCTGACTATTTAGGAGACCTGACCTGACTATGTAGGTGTTGTAACTTTAATGTGTTACAGATTTAATGTTTGAGTTTATTCTTTGAACTGTATCTAAAGATATTTCTTTAGATTTATTTGCATATGTAATTGTATTGGGTTGTGTTGAATTACGCTTTTTGACTGCAAGTCCCAGAATGCCTTGCGAGAGGAATGAGTGATAACGCGCCAATTATGTTCAGGTGCGGATGATTGTGGCTGACTTTCCAACAGCATCTTACCTGCATTGCTCTGTACCAAAACAATTGTTTTTAAATGTAACGTAAACAAGTATTCTTACTAAAATAAGCTTTCGTATCAAACCCGACGTCCCGAGTCATTACTAAGAAGTTAGTTAATCTAAAATTTGGTCCCGAAACCCGGGATATGAGCTGCGACGAAGAAGTGGCTGAAATGGCTGAGGAGGAACGTCGGCATGAAGCAGAAAGAATGAGACGAAAGCGGGGTACCATTCAAGGCGCAACAACGCGGATTTTGAATCAGATTGACGTGGAAATATCCCAGTCAAATCCGGATACCGATCACTTGAGTACATTGTTGGAATTGCTATCCGCTAAGGAGGACAGTTTGTTTGAGCTCGATCGTGGAATTGAACAGTTAACGCCATTGGACGGATTGGAGGCAGAGATTGCATGCACGGAGGATTACAAAGAACGCATTATCATGCTGAAGAGCCGTGCACAAAGAGTGATAACGAAGAAACAGGACGTCAATCCACTACCAGCCCGGGTGAGTGACGCTAACTCAAACATATCACAGAGACAATCAGTAAGGCTACCGAAGTTGATTATTGAGAAATTCTATGGAGATGTCAGTATGTGGCAGGAGTTTTGGAGCCAATATGAGACTGCTATTCACAACAATGATTCCCTGTGTAAAAAAGAGAAGTTTACCTATCTGAAAACATATCTCACTGGACCAGCTGCAAAGGCAGTAGCAGGACTGATGTTAACAGACAGTAACTATGATAATGCAATCACTCTACTCAAGAGCAGATTTGGAAGGAAAGATCTTGTGATTAGTGCTCATATGTCAAAGCTGCTGAATCTCACACCTGTGAAGAAATCCTCTGATCTAAATGCATTGAGGCAGCTATATGATGAATGTGAAATTCAGATTAGGAGCCTGGAATCACTGGGTGTAATGTCAGAAACCTATGGAAACCTACTATTCCCAATCTTACTGCAGATGATTCCAGAGGACATAGCTCTTGACTATAGTCGTCAGAGGGGAGTAGATGATGAATGGAAAGTGTCTGAGATTATCAGTTTCCTACAGAAAGAGGTTCAGAGCAGGGAGAGAGCGCTACAAATGACAAGATCATACAACCAACAGAAAGAGAGCAAACCATGGAACAAGTCATGCTTCTCCAATGAAATGAAAACAAAAAGACCCAACATGCCCTCTGCTGCAGCACTGCATACAACCAGCCAGAAGGAACAACAAACGTGTCTATTTTGTGACAGTGCAGACCACAAATCAGAAAACTGCACTGACTACAATATTGCTACACGCAAAGAGAAACTAAAGAACATGGGAAGATGCTTTGTATGTTTAGGACAGAGACACATAGCAAAATTCTGTAAAGTCAAAGATGTGTCATGTGCAACATGTGGAAGCAGACATCACATTGCGGTTTGTACCAGTAAGAGGAGGGAGGTGCAACCCCCTACTGTTTCTGTAGATGCTGTTGTTTCCTCAGTTATTCCCCATTCAGTGAAGATGAAACCAGATGGACAGAACACTGTGTTGCTACAAACGGCAAAGGCATGGGTAGAAGGCCCATCGGGCAGGAAGATAGCTCGTTGCTTACTAGATGGAGGCAGTCAGAGAAGCTTCATACATGAAAACCTTGTGAAGGGCTTGAAGCTACCAGTAATCAGACAAGAGGCACTCACTCTTCACACGTTTGGCTCCTCTGCCCCAGCAACATCCCAACGCAACACAGTGAAAGTCATCTTGGAGAATGTCTGGGACAAACAGCAGAGAATAGAGATAGAGGCAATTGAAACCCCACAAGTGTGCACAGCTGTGATGAAGGTTCCTGGTGAACGGATTCAGTATGAGCTCAGTAAAAGGGGACTGCAGCTCGCAGACTTTCCAGGAGATGACAATGATCCTGAACTCTCTGTCCTGATAGGAGCAGACTACTACTGGCAGATAGTATCAGGCAGAGTGGAGCGACTGACGGAGACGCTAGTTGCTTTAGAGAGCACCTTTGGATGGTCGGTGCAGGGACCCGTGTCCATGTCAAGTGTCGCCGAGGCAACTTGCATGTTCATCCCACTTGATGAAGACACACTAGTCTCCAAGCAATTGCATGCATTCTGGGAGCTTGAGTCTCTGGGTATTCTAAGCGAGAAAACACAGAACTCAGAGGAAACCGAGGCTCTACAAAGGTTTGAGGAAACAACCACCTTCAAAGATGGGCGATACCATGTGGAGTTGCCATGGAAACGAGAAATGCCAGAACTCCAAGACAACTATAGAATCGCCAAGAAACGGTTTGAATGTCTGAAGAAAAGGCTGAAGAAGGATGTGACGTTGTACAGCAGATACAATGAAGTAGTAGAAGACTACTTACAACAAGATATGGCAGAGGACGTGCCCAAGGACAACGCATCAAGTGCAGACAACGTAAAATACTACTTACCTCACCATGCAGTACTCTGAGAAGATAAGGTGACAACAAAACTGAGAGTGGTGTTTGATGCCTCGTCCCATGAAGATGGCTGTCCATCTCTCAATGACTGTCTACTCACAGGACCGAACCTGAATCCGGATCTGCTCAGCGTTCTGATAAAGTTCAGACTGCATGAGATCGCATTCATGGCAGACATCAAGAAAGCTTTCCTGCAGATATCCCTAGCAGAGAGAGACAGAGACGCCGTGAGATTTCTATGGCTCACTGGCCCACCAAGGGGAGAAAATGAAGAGGAGCTGCGTGTGCTGAGGATGAAAAGAGTGGTATTTGGAGCTTCCCCAAGTCCATTTTTGCTGGCAGCTACAATCAGGAAGCACCTGAAACAATATGAAACAGAACAACCAGAAGTTGTAGAGATACTGAGAGAGTCACTCTACGTAGATGACTTCATTGCAAGAACAACAACTGCAAAGCGAATGCTGTCGAATGCAGGCATGGACCTCTGCAAGTGGATGACAAATTCTCCTGAATTGAAAACAAAATGTGAGGAGAGTACGACAACTGACCACCCATTGACGCTAGAAACACAAGGATTAGCGCTGAAGGTTTTAGGTTTAGTATGGAGGCCGGAAACGGATGACTTTGTGTTTGACCTCAGGCCGTTACTGAGCATTCTAAGGCAAAAGGAAAACACAAAGAGAAGTGTTCTGCAGTCGTCTGCACGTATCTTCGACCCTCTTGGTTTCTTAACTCCCTTCACCATCAGGATCAAGTGCATGTTCCAGGAAATGTGGGAGAGGGGACTCAGCTGGGACGAAGAATTACCACCTGATCTGACACGAGAATGGCAACAGTGGTGTTCAGAACTACCCCAGTTACACCAGCTCACCATACCAAGGTGGTACAGAACAGACATGCGGCCACAGAATAACCACACCCTGAAACTACACGTGTTCTGTGATGCAAGTGAAAGGGCTTACAGTGCAGTAGCTTACTTGCAAGGTGAGTCACAAGACAGGGAAACAACAAGTCTAGTCGCATCCAAGTCCAGGGTAGCCCCACTTAAGAAAATGACGCTGCCACGCCTGGAGCTCATGGGAGCTGTGATTGGAGCGAGACTAGCAAACAACTTGATGACCACACTGAAAATGGAAGAAAAACAGATTAACATGTGGACAGACTCGATGATCGTGCTGCATTGGATTTGCAGCTCAGCTCAGAAATGGAAACAGTTTGTTGCGAACAGAGTGACGGAGATCCAGTCCTTGACCAATCCAGAGTCATGGTCACATATTGAAGGGAAAACGAATCCAGCTGACCTCCCTACAAGAGGACAAACTGTTAGAAACTTGACACAGAGCGAGCTATGGTGGAATGGACCCAGAATTCTGACATCACCCAATCAGTCCGAAGAGACTGATGATAACAAGGTTCCGGAAGAGGTGAATATAGAACTCAAGTCCAGTTGCCAGGTTACTGTACAACTCGCAGCAAACAGCACAGACAGCACTGAACCTGTGTTGGAGCTTGAAAGGTACAGCAAACTGAAAAGAGTGTTCAGAGTCACCGCCTGGATAAAGAGATTCATAGCCAATGCTCGTACAACCATAAAGATGCAAGGTGAACTGACTGCTGACGAACTGTTCGATGCAGAAAAGTACTGGATTAAGGTAACACAACAACAGAGTTTCGGACAGGAGATCAAACTACTGAAGGCAGGAAAAAGCCTAAACAATGACTGTAAAATCAGAGAACTGAAACCTTTCCTGGACGAACACGAACTGCTCAGTGTAGGAGGAAGACTGCAACAGTCCAACTTCACATTCAGAGAGCAGCACCCATGGGTTCTGCCCAATAAGTCCAGATACTCAGAAATGCTGATACAGTACCAACATGAGAAGGTGATGCATTCTGGAGCAAGTGACACTCAGCACCCAACGTTACACAAGCGGGAAATGACACGCAGATGGAAGTACAGGCAGAGACTTGTGACCAGTTTCTGGAACAGTTGGCGAAGAGACTACTTGCTGGATCTAAAGTCAGCACACCGCTGTGACACACCACAGCCCACCCCACTGAAAGCGGGTGACGTTGTACTCATTGGAGAAGATAACCTACCCAGACAAACCTGGAAACTAGGAAAGATTGAGGAACTGTTTCCAGGCCGAGATGGCTTAGTTAGATCATGTTCAGTTCGTACTGCTTCAGGGACTTTGTTGAGGAGACCTATTCAGTTGATATACTGCCTAGAGATCTAGATGAACACAATTGTTCATCGGGGGGGGAGGATGTTGTAACTTTAATGTGTTACAGAGTTAATGTTTGAGTTTATTCTTTGAACTGTATCTAAAGATATTTCTTTAGATTTATTTGCATATGTAATTGTATTGGGTTGTGTTGAATTACGCTTTTTGACTGCAAGTCCCAGAATGCCTTGCGAGAGGAATGAGTGATAACGCGCCAATTATGTGCAGGTGCGGATGATTGTGGCTGACTTTCCAACAGCATCTTACCTGCATTGCTCTGTACCAAAACAATTGTTGTTAAATGTAACGTAAACAAGTATTCTTACTAAAATAAGCTTTCGTATCAAACCCGACGTCCCGAGTCATTACTAAGAAGTTAGTTAATCTAAAATTTGGTCCCGAAACCCGGGATATGAGCTGCGACGAAGAAGTGGCTGAAATGGCTGAGGAGGAACGTCGGCATGAAGCAGAAAGAATGAGACGAAAGCGGGGTACCATTCAAGGCGCAACAACGCGGATTTTGAATCAGATTGACGTGGAAATATCCCAGTCAAATCCGGATACCGATCACTTGAGTACATTGTTGGAATTGCTATCCGCTAAGGAGGACAGTTTGTTTGAGCTCGATCGTGGAATTGAACAGTTAACGCCATTGGACGGATTGGAGGCAGAGATTGCATGCACGGAGGATTACAAAGAACGCATTATCATGCTGAAGAGCCGTGCACAAAGAGTGATAACGAAGAAACAGGACGTCAATCCACTACCAGCCCGGGTGAGTGACGCTAACTCAAACATATCACAGAGACAATCAGTAAGGCTACCGAAGTTGATTATTGAGAAATTCTATGGAGATGTCAGTATGTGGCAGGAGTTTTGGAGCCAATATGAGACTGCTATTCACAACAATGATTCCCTGTGTAAAAAAGAGAAGTTTACCTATCTGAAAACATATCTCACTGGACCAGCTGCAAAGGCAGTAGCAGGACTGATGTTAACAGACAGTAACTATGATAATGCAATCACTCTACTCAAGAGCAGATTTGGAAGGAAAGATCTTGTGATTAGTGCTCATATGTCAAAGCTGCTGAATCTCACACCTGTGAAGAAATCCTCTGATCTAAATGCATTGAGGCAGCTATATGATGAATGTGAAATTCAGATTAGGAGCCTGGAATCACTGGGTGTAATGTCAGAAACCTATGGAAACCTACTATTCCCAATCTTACTGCAGATGATTCCAGAGGACATAGCTCTTGACTATAGTCGTCAGAGGGGAGTAGATGATGAATGGAAAGTGTCTGAGATTATCAGTTTCCTACAGAAAGAGGTTCAGAGCAGGGAGAGAGCGCTACAAATGACAAGATCATACAACCAACAGAAAGAGAGCAAACCATGGAACAAGTCATGCTTCTCCAATGAAATGAAAACAAAAAGACCCAACATGCCCTCTGCTGCAGCACTGCATACAACCAGCCAGAAGGAACAACAAACGTGTCTATTTTGTGACAGTGCAGACCACAAATCAGAAAACTGCACTGACTACAATATTGCTACACGCAAAGAGAAACTAAAGAACATGGGAAGATGCTTTGTATGTTTAGGACAGAGACACATAGCAAAATTCTGTAAAGTCAAAGATGTGTCATGTGCAACATGTGGAAGCAGACATCACATTGCGGTTTGTACCAGTAAGAGGAGGGAGGTGCAACCCCCTACTGTTTCTGTAGATGCTGTTGTTTCCTCAGTTATTCCCCATTCAGTGAAGATGAAACCAGATGGACAGAACACTGTGTTGCTACAAACGGCAAAGGCATGGGTAGAAGGCCCATCGGGCAGGAAGATAGCTCGTTGCTTACTAGATGGAGGCAGTCAGAGAAGCTTCATACATGAAAACCTTGTGAAGGGCTTGAAGCTACCAGTAATCAGACAAGAGGCACTCACTCTTCACACGTTTGGCTCCTCTGCCCCAGCAACATCCCAACGCAACACAGTGAAAGTCATCTTGGAGAATGTCTGGGACAAACAGCAGAGAATAGAGATAGAGGCAATTGAAACCCCACAAGTGTGCACAGCTGTGATGAAGGTTCCTGGTGAACGGATTCAGTATGAGCTCAGTAAAAGGGGACTGCAGCTCGCAGACTTTCCAGGAGATGACAATGATCCTGAACTCTCTGTCCTGATAGGAGCAGACTACTACTGGCAGATAGTATCAGGCAGAGTGGAGCGACTGACGGAGACGCTAGTTGCTTTAGAGAGCACCTTTGGATGGTCGGTGCAGGGACCCGTGTCCATGTCAAGTGTCGCCGAGGCAACTTGCATGTTCATCCCACTTGATGAAGACACACTAGTCTCCAAGCAATTGCATGCATTCTGGGAGCTTGAGTCTCTGGGTATTCTAAGCGAGAAAACACAGAACTCAGAGGAAACCGAGGCTCTACAAAGGTTTGAGGAAACAACCACCTTCAAAGATGGGCGATACCATGTGGAGTTGCCATGGAAACGAGAAATGCCAGAACTCCAAGACAACTATAGAATCGCCAAGAAACGGTTTGAATGTCTGAAGAAAAGGCTGAAGAAGGATGTGACGTTGTACAGCAGATACAATGAAGTAGTAGAAGACTACTTACAACAAGATATGGCAGAGGACGTGCCCAAGGACAACGCATCAAGTGCAGACAACGTAAAATACTACTTACCTCACCATGCAGTACTCTGAGAAGATAAGGTGACAACAAAACTGAGAGTGGTGTTTGATGCCTCGTCCCATGAAGATGGCTGTCCATCTCTCAATGACTGTCTACTCACAGGACCGAACCTGAATCCGGATCTGCTCAGCGTTCTGATAAAGTTCAGACTGCATGAGATCGCATTCATGGCAGACATCAAGAAAGCTTTCCTGCAGATATCCCTAGCAGAGAGAGACAGAGACGCCGTGAGATTTCTATGGCTCACTGGCCCACCAAGGGGAGAAAATGAAGAGGAGCTGCGTGTGCTGAGGATGAAAAGAGTGGTATTTGGAGCTTCCCCAAGTCCATTTTTGCTGGCAGCTACAATCAGGAAGCACCTGAAACAATATGAAACAGAACAACCAGAAGTTGTAGAGATACTGAGAGAGTCACTCTACGTAGATGACTTCATTGCAAGAACAACAACTGCAAAGCGAATGCTGTCGAATGCAGGCATGGACCTCTGCAAGTGGATGACAAATTCTCCTGAATTGAAAACAAAATGTGAGGAGAGTACGACAACTGACCACCCATTGACGCTAGAAACACAAGGATTAGCGCTGAAGGTTTTAGGTTTAGTATGGAGGCCGGAAACGGATGACTTTGTGTTTGACCTCAGGCCGTTACTGAGCATTCTAAGGCAAAAGGAAAACACAAAGAGAA
The DNA here is from genome assembly GCF_045791955.1 of Oncorhynchus clarkii lewisi. Classification (NCBI taxonomy): domain Eukaryota; kingdom Metazoa; phylum Chordata; class Actinopteri; order Salmoniformes; family Salmonidae; genus Oncorhynchus; species Oncorhynchus clarkii. Next base: position 97,758,455 of record NC_092148.1, read on the forward strand.
GTGTTCTGCAGTCGTCTGCACGTATCTTCGACCCTCTTGGTTTCTTAACTCCCTTCACCATCAGGATCAAGTGCATGTTCCAGGAAATGTGGGAGAGGGGACTCAGCTGGGACGAAGAATTACCACCTGATCTGACACGAGAATGGCAACAGTGGTGTTCAGAACTACCCCAGTTACACCAGCTCACCATACCAAGGTGGTACAGAACAGACATGCGGCCACAGAATAACCACACCCTGAAACTACACGTGTTCTGTGATGCAAGTGAAAGGGCTTACAGTGCAGTAGCTTACTTGCAAGGTGAGTCACAAGACAGGGAAACAACAAGTCTAGTCGCATCCAAGTCCAGGGTAGCCCCACTTAAGAAAATGACGCTGCCACGCCTGGAGCTCATGGGAGCTGTGATTGGAGCGAGACTAGCAAACAACTTGATGACCACACTGAAAATGGAAGAAAAACAGATTAACATGTGGACAGACTCGATGATCGTGCTGCATTGGATTTGCAGCTCAGCTCAGAAATGGAAACAGTTTGTTGCGAACAGAGTGACGGAGATCCAGTCCTTGACCAATCCAGAGTCATGGTCACATATTGAAGGGAAAACGAATCCAGCTGACCTCCCTACAAGAGGACAAACTGTTAGAAACTTGACACAGAGCGAGCTATGGTGGAATGGACCCAGAATTCTGACATCACCCAATCAGTCCGAAGAGACTGATGATAACAAGGTTCCGGAAGAGGTGAATATAGAACTCAAGTCCAGTTGCCAGGTTACTGTACAACTCGCAGCAAACAGCACAGACAGCACTGAACCTGTGTTGGAGCTTGAAAGGTACAGCAAACTGAAAAGAGTGTTCAGAGTCACCGCCTGGATAAAGAGATTCATAGCCAATGCTCGTACAACCATAAAGATGCAAGGTGAACTGACTGCTGACGAACTGTTCGATGCAGAAAAGTACTGGATTAAGGTAACACAACAACAGAGTTTCGGACAGGAGATCAAACTACTGAAGGCAGGAAAAAGCCTAAACAATGACTGTAAAATCAGAGAACTGAAACCTTTCCTGGACGAACACGAACTGCTCAGTGTAGGAGGAAGACTGCAACAGTCCAACTTCACATTCAGAGAGCAGCACCCATGGGTTCTGCCCAATAAGTCCAGATACTCAGAAATGCTGATACAGTACCAACATGAGAAGGTGATGCATTCTGGAGCAAGTGACACTCAGCACCCAACGTTACACAAGCGGGAAATGACACGCAGATGGAAGTACAGGCAGAGACTTGTGACCAGTTTCTGGAACAGTTGGCGAAGAGACTACTTGCTGGATCTAAAGTCAGCACACCGCTGTGACACACCACAGCCCACCCCACTGAAAGCGGGTGACGTTGTACTCATTGGAGAAGATAACCTACCCAGACAAACCTGGAAACTAGGAAAGATTGAGGAACTGTTTCCAGGCCGAGATGGCTTAGTTAGATCATGTTCAGTTCGTACTGCTTCAGGGACTTTGTTGAGGAGACCTATTCAGTTGATATACTGCCTAGAGATCTAGATGAACACAATTGTTCATCGGGGGGGGAGGATGTTGTAACTTTAATGTGTTACAGATTTAATGTTTGAGTTTATTCTTTGAACTGTATCTAAAGATATTTCTTTAGATTTATTTGCATATGTAATTGTATTGGGTTGTGTTGAATTACGCTTTTTGACTGCAAGTCCCAGAATGCCTTGCGAGAGGAATGAGTGATAACGCGCCAATTATGTGCAGGTGCGGATGATTGTGGCTGACTTTCCAACAGCATCTTACCTGCATTGCTCTGTACCAAAACAATTGTTGTTAAATGTAACGTAAACAAGTATTCTTACTAAAATAAGCTTTCGTATCAAACCCGACGTCCCGAGTCATTACTAAGAAGTTAGTTAATCTAAAAGTAGGAGACCTGACCTGACTATGTAGGAGACCTTACCTGACTATGTAGGATACCTGACTATGAAGGAGACCTGACTATGTAGGAGACCTGACCTGACCTGACTATGTAGGAGACCTGACCTGACTATGTAGTAGACCTGACCTGACTACGAAGTAGACCTGACCTTAATATGTAGGAGACCTGACCTGACTATGTAGTAGACCTGACCTGACTATGTAGGAGACCTGACCTGACTATGTAGTAGACCTGACCTGACTATGTAGGAGACCTGACATGACTATGTAGGAGACCTGACTATGTAGGAGACCTGACCTGACTATGTAGTAGACCCTAATATGCAGGAGACTTGACCTGACTATGTAGGAGACCTGACCTGACTATTTAGGAGACCTGACCTGACAATTTAGGATACCTGACCTGACAATTTAGGATACCTGACCTGACTATGTAGGAGACCTGACCTGACTATGTAGGAGATCTGACTATGTAGGAGACCTGACCTGACTATGTAGGAGACCTGACTATGTAGGAGACCTGACCTGACTATGTAGGAGACCTGACCTGACTATGTAGTAGACCTTAATATGTAGGAGACCTGACCTGACTATGTAGGAGACCTGACCTGACTATGTAATAGACCTGACTATGTAGGAGACCTGACCTGACTATGTAGTAGACCTGACCTGACTATGTTGGAGATCTGACTATGTAGGAGATCTGACTATGTAGGAGACCTGACTATGTAGGAGACCTGACTATGTAGGAGACCTGACCTGACTATGTAGGAGACCTGAACTGACTATTTAGGAGACCTGACCTGACTATGTAGGAGACCTGACCTGACTATGTAGGAGACCTGACCTGACTATGTTGGAGATCTGACTATGTAGGAGACCTGACTATGTAGGAGACCTGACTAGGTAGGATACCTGACCTGACTATGTAGGAGAGCTGACCTGACTTTTTAGGAGACCTGACCTGACTATTTAGGAGACCTGACCTGGCTATGTAGGAGACCTTACCTGACTATGTAGGAAACCTGACTATGGAGGAGACCTGACTATGTAGGAGACCTGACCTGACTATGTAGGAGACCTGACCTGATTATGTAGGAGACCCGACCTGTCTATGTAGTAGACCTTAATATGTAGGAGACCTGACCTGACTATGTAGGAGACCTGACCTGACTATGTAGTAGACCTGACATGTCTATGTAGTAGACCTGACCTGACTATTTAGGAGACCTGACCTGACTATGTAGGAGACCTGACCTGACTATGTAGGAGACCTGACCTGACTGTTTTAGAGACCTGACTATGTAGGAGACCTGACCTGACTATGTAGGAGACCTGACTATGTAGGAGACCTGACCTGACTATGTTGGAGATCTGACTATGTAGGAGACCTGACTATGTAGGAGACCTGACTAGGTAGGATACCTGACCTGACTATGTAGGAGAGCTGACCTGACTTTTTAGGAGACCTGACCTGACTATTTAGGAGACCTGACCTGACTATGTAGGAGACCTGACCTGACTATGTAGGAGACCTTACCTGACTATGTAGGATACCTGACTATGAAGGAGACCTGACTATGTAGGAGACCTGACCTGACCTGACTATGTAGGAGACCTCACCTGACTATGTAGTAGACCTGACCTGACTACGAAGTAGACCTGACCTTAATATGTAGGAGACCTGACCTGACTATGTAGTAGACCTGACCTGACTATGTAGGAGACCTGACCTGACTATGTAGTAGACCTGACCTGACTATGTAGGAGACCTGACATGACTATGTAGGAGACCTGACTATGTAGGAGACCTGACCTGACTATGTAGTAGACCCTAATATGCAGGAGACTTGACCTGACTATGTAGGAGACCTGACCTGACTATTTAGGAGACCTGACCTGACAATTTAGGATACCTGACCTGACTATGTAGGAGACCTGACCTGACTATGTAGGAGATCTGACTATGTAGGAGACCTGACTATGTAGGAGACCTGACTATGTAGGAGACCTGACTTGACTATGTAGGAGACCTGACCTGACTATGTAGTAGACCTTAATATGTAGGAGACCTGACCTGACTATGTAGGAGACCTGACCTGACTATGTAATAGACCTGACTATGTAGGAGACCTGACCTGACTATGTAGTAGACCTGACCTGACTATGTTGGAGATCTCACTATGTAGGAGACCTGACTATGTAGGAGACCTGACTATGTAGGAGACCTGACCGGACTATGTAGGAGACCTGAACTTACTATTTAGGAGACCTGACCTGACTATGTAGGAGACCTGACCTGACTATGTAGGAGACCTGACCTGACTATGTTGGAGATCTGACTATGTAGGAGACCTGACTATGTAGGAGACCTGACTAGGTAGGATACCTGACCTGACTAGGTAGGAGAGCTGACCTGACTTTTTAGGAGACCTGACCTGACTATTTAGGAGACCTGACCTGGCTATGTAGGAGACCTTACCTGACTATGTAGGAAACCTGACTATGAAGGAGACCTGACTATGTAGGAAACCTGACTATGAAGGAGACCTGACTATGTAGGAGACCTGACCTGACTATGTAGGAGACCTGACCTGATTATGTAGGAGACCCGACCTGTCTATGTAGTAGACCTTAATATGTAGGAGACCTGACCTGACTATGTAGGAGACCTGACCTGACTATGTAGTAGACCTTGATATGTAGGAGACCTGACCTGACTATGTAGGAGACCTGACCTGACTATTTAATAGACCTGACTATGTAGGAGACCTGACCTGACTATGTAGTAGACCTGACCTGACTATGTTGGAGATCTGACTATGTAGGAGACCTGACTATGTAGGAGACCTGACTATGTAGGAGACCTGACCTGACTATGTAGGAGACCTGAACTGACTATTTAGGAGACCTGACCTGACTATGTAGGAGACCTGACCTGACTATGTAGGAGACCTGACCTGACTATGTTGGAGATCTGACTATGTAGGAGACCTGACTATGTAGGAGACCTGACTAGTAGGATACCTGACCTGACTATGTAGGAGAGCTGACCTGACTTTTTAGGAGACCTGACCTGACTATTTAGGAGACCTGACCTGGCTATGTAGGAGACCTTACCTGACTATGTAGGAAACCTGACTATGAAGGAGACCTGACTATGTAGGAGACCTGACCTGACTATGTAGGAGACCTGACCTGATTATGTAGGAGACCCGACCTGTCTATGTAGTAGACCTTAATATGTAGGAGACCTAACCTGACTATGTAGGAGACCTGACCTGACTATGTAGTAGACCTGACATGTCTATGTAGTAGACCTGACCTGACTATTTAGGAGACCTGACCTGACTATGTAGGAGACCTGACCTGACTATGTAGGAGACCTGACCTGACTGTTTTAGAGACCTGACTATGTAGGAGACCTGACCTGACTATGTAGGAGACCTGACCTGACTATGTAGGAGACCTGACCTGACTATGTAGGAGACCTGACCTGACTACGAAGTAGACCTGACCTGATTATGTAGGAGACCTGACCTGTCTATGTAGTAGACCTTAATATGTAGGAGACCTGACCTGACTATGTAGTAGACCTGACCTGACTATGTAGGAGACCTGACCTGACTATGTAGTAGACCTGACCTGACTATGTAGGAGACCTGACATGACTATGTAGGAGACCTGACTATGTAGGAGACCTGACCTGACTATGTAGTAGACCCTAATATGCAGGAGACTTGACCTGACTATGTAGGAGACCTGACCTGACTATTTAGGAGACCTGACCTGACAATTTAGGATACATGACCTGACTATGTAGGAGACCTGACCTGACTATGTAGGAGACCTGACTATGTAGGAGACCTGACCTGACTATGTAGTAGACCCTAATATGTAGTAGACCCTAATATGCAGGAGACTTGACCTGACTATGTAGGAGACCTGACCTGACAATTTAGGATACATGACCTGACTATGTAGGAGACCTGACCTGACTATGTAGGAGACCTGACTATGTAGGAGACCTGACCTGACTATGTAGGAGACCTGACCTGACTATGTAGTAGACCTTAATATGTAGGAGACCTGACCTGACTATGTAGGAGACCTGACCTGACTATGTAGTAGACCTGACCTGACTATGTAGGAGACCTGACATGACTATGTAGGATACCTGACCTGACTATGTAGGAGACCTGACCTGACTATGTAGGAGACCTGACTATGTAGGAGACCTGACCTGACTATGTTGGAGATCTGACTATGTAGGAGACCTGACTAGGTAGGATACCTGACCTGACTATGTAGGAGAGCTGACCTGACTTTTTAGGAGACCTGACCTGACTATTTAGGAGACCTGACCTGACTATGTAGGAGACCTGACCTGACTATGTAGGAGACCTTACCTGACTATGTAGGATACCTGACCTGACTATGTAGGAGACCTGACCTGACTATGTAGGAGACCTGACTATGTAGGAGACCTGACCTGACTATGTTGGAGATCTGACTATGTAGGAGACCTGACTAGGTAGGATACCTGACCTGACTATGTAGGAGAGCTGACCTGACTTTTTAGGAGACCTGACCTGACTATTTAGGAGACCTGACCTGACTATGTAGGAGACCTGACCTGACTATGTAGGAGACCTTACCTGACTATGTAGGATACCTGACTATGAAGGAGACCTGACTATGTAGGAGACCTGACCTGACCTGACTATGTAGGAGACCTGACCTGACTATGTAGTAGACCTGACCTGACTACGAAGTAGACCTGACCTTAATATGTAGGAGACCTGACATGACTATGTAGTAGACCTGACCTGACTATGTAGTAGACCTGACCTGACTATGTAGTAGACCTGACCTGACTATGTAGGAGACCTGACATGACTATGTAGGAGACCTGACTATGTAGGAGACCTGACCTGACTATGTAGTAGACCCTAATATGCAGGAGACTTGACCTGACTATGTAGGAGACCTGACCTGACTATTTAGGAGACCTGACCTGACAATTTAGGATACCTGACCTGACTATGTAGGAGACCTGACCTGACTATGTAGGAGATCTGACTATGTAGGAGACCTGACCTGACTATGTAGGAGACCTGACTATGTAGGAGACCTGACCTGACTATGTAGGAGACCTGACCTGACTATGTAGTAGACCTTAATATGTAGGAGACCTGACCTGACTATGTAGGAGACCTGACCTGACTATGTAATAGACCTGACTATGTAGGAGACCTGACCTGACTATGTAGTAGACCTGACCTGACTATGTTGGAGATCTGACTATGTAGGAGACCTGACTATGTAGGAGACCTGACTATGTAGGAGACCTGACCGGACTATGTAGGAGACCTGAACTGACTATTTAGGAGACCTGACCTGACTATGTTGGAGATCTGACTATGTAGGAGACCTGACCTGACTATGTAGGAGACCTGACCTGACTATGTTGGAGATCTGACTATGTAGGAGACCTGACTATGTAGGAGACCTGACTAGGTAGGATACCTGACCTGACTATGTAGGAGAGCTGACCTGACTTTTTAGGAGACCTGACCTGACTATTTAGGAGACCTGACCTGGCTATGTAGGAGACCTTACCTGACTATGTAGGAAACCTGACTATGAAGGAGACCTGACTATGTAGGAAACCTGACTATGAAGGACACCTGACTATGTAGGAGACCTGACCTGACTATGTAGGAGACCTGACCTGATTATGTAGGAGACCCGACCTGTCTATGTAGTAGACCTTAATATGTAGGAGACCTGACCTGACTATGTAGGAGACCTGACCTGACTATGTAGGAGACCTGACCTGACTATGTAGGAGACCTGACCTGACTGTTTTAGAGACCTGAGTATGTAGGAGACCTGACCTGACTATGTAGGAGACCCGACCTGACTATGTAGGAGACCTGACCTGACTATGTAGGAGACCTGACCTGACTACGAAGTAGACCTGACCTGATTATGTAGGATACCTGACCTGTCTATGTAGTAGACCTTAATATGTAGGAGACCTGACCTGACTATGTAGTAGACCTGACCTGACTATGTAGGAGACCTGACCTGACTATGTAGTAGACCTGACCTGACTATGTAGGAGACCTGAAATGACTATGTAGGAGACCTGACTATGTAGGAGACCTGACCTGACTATGTAGTAGACCCTAATATGCAGGAGACTTGACCTGACTATGTAGGAGACCTGGCCTGACTATTTAGGAGACCTGACCTGACAATTTAGGATACATGACCTGACTATGTAGGAGACCTGACCTGACTATGTAGGAGACCTGACTATGTAGGAGACCTGACCTGACTATGTAGTAGACCCTAATATGTAGTAGACCCTAATATGCAGGAGACTTGACCTGACTATGTAGGAGACCTGACCTGACAATTTAGGATACATGACCTGACTATGTAGGAGACCTGACCTGACTATGTAGGAGACCTGACTATGTAGGAGACCTGACCTGACTATGTAGGAGACCTGACCTGACTATGTAGTAGACCTTAATATGTAGGAGACCTGACCTGACTATGTAGGAGACCTGACCTGACTATGTAGTAGACCTGACCTGACTATGTAGGAGACCTGACATGACTATGTAGGAGACCTGACTATGTAGGAGACCTGACCTGACAATTTAGGATACCTGACCTGACTATGTAGGAGACCTGACCTGACTATGTAGTAGACATGACCTGACTATGTAGGAGACCTGACCTGACAATTTAGGATACCTGACCTGACTATGTAGGAGACCTGACCTGACTATGTAGGAGACCTGACTATGTAGGAGACCTGGCCTGACTATGTTGGAGACCTGACTATGTAGGAGACCTGACTATGTAGGAGACATGACTAGGTAGGATACCTGACCTGACTATGTAGGAGAGCTGACCTGACTTTTTAGGAGACCTGACCTGACTATTTAGGAGACCTGACCTGACTATGTAGGAGACCTGACCTGACTATGTAGGAGACCTTACCTGACTATGTAGGATACCTGACTATGAAGGAGACCTGACTATGTAGGAGACCTGACCTGACCTGACTATGTAGGAGACCTGACCTGACTATGTAGTAGACCTGACCTGACTACGAAGTAGACCTGACTATGTAGTAGACCTGACCTGACTATGTAGGAGACCTGACCTGACTATGTAGTAGACCTGACCTGACTATGTAGGAGACCTGACATGACTATGTAGGAGACCTGACTATGTAGGAGACCTGACCTGACTATGTAGTAGACCCTAATATGCAGGAGACTTGACCTGACTATGTAGGAGACCTGACCTGACTATGTAGGAGACCTGACCTGACAATTTAGGATACCTGACCTGACTATGTAGGAGACCTGACCTGACTATGTAGGAGACCTGACTATGTAGGAGACCTGACCTGACTATGTAGGAGACCTGACTATGTAGGAGACCTGACCTGACTATGTAGGAGACCTGACCTGACTATGTAGTAGACCTTAATATGTAGGAGACCTGACCTGACTATGTAGGAGACCTGACCTGACTATGTAATAGACCTGACTATGTAGGAGACCTGACCTGACTATGTAGTAGACCTGACCTGACTATGTTGGAGATCTGACTATGTAGGAGACCTGACTATGTAGGAGACCTGACTATGTAGGAGACCTGACCTGACTATTTAGGAGACCTGAACTGACTATTTAGGAGACCTGACCTGACTATGTAGGAGACCTGACCTGACTATGTAGGAGACCTGACCTGACTATGTTGGAGATCTGACTATGTAGGAGACCTGACTAGTAGGATACCTGACCTGACTATGTAGGAGAGCTGACCTGACTTTTTAGGAGACCTGACCTGACTATTTAGGAGACCTGACCTGGCTATGTAGGAGACCTTACCTGACTATGTAGGAAACCTGACTATGAAGGAGACCTGACTATGTAGGAGACCTGACCTGACTATGTAGGAGACCTGACCTGATTATGTAGGAGACCCGACCTGTCTATGTAGTAGACCTTAATATGTAGGATACATGACCTGACTATGTAGGAGACCTGACCTGACTATGTAGGAGACCTGACTATGTAGGAGACCTGACCTGACTATGTAGTAGACCCTAATATGTAGTAGACCCTAATATGCAGGAGACTTGACCTGACTATGTAGGAGACCTGACCTGACAATTTAGGATACATGACCTGACTATGTAGGAGACCTGACCTGACTATGTAGGAGACCTGACTATGTAGGAGACCTGACCTGACTATGTAGGAGACCTGACCTGACTATGTAGTAGACCTTAATATGTAGGAGACCTGACCTGACTATGTAGGAGACCTGACCTGACTATGTAGTAGACCTGACCTGACTATGTAGGAGACCTGACATGACTATGTAGGATACCTGACCTGACTATGTAGGAGACCTGACCTGACTATGTAGGAGACCTGACTATGTAGGAGACCTGACCTGACTATGTTGGAGATCTGACTATGTAGGAGACCTGACTATGTAGGAGACCTGACTAGGTAGGATACCTGACCTGACTATGTAGGAGACCTGACCTGACTATGTAGGAGACCTTACCTGACTATGTAGGATACCTGACTATGAAGGAGACCTGACTATGTAGGAGACCTGACCTGACCTGACTATGTAGGAGACCTGACCTGACTATGTAGTAGACCTGACCTGACTACGAAGTAGACCTGACCTTAACATGTAGGAGACCTGACCTGACTATGTAGTAGACCTGACCTGACTATGTAGGAGACCTGACCTGACTATGTAGTAGACCTGACCTGACTATGTAGGAGACCTGACATGACTATGTAGGAGACCTGACTATGTAGGAGACCTGACCTGACTATGTAGTAGACCCTAATATGCAGGAGACTTGACCTGACTATGTAGGAGACCTGACCTGACTATTTAGGAGACCTGACCTGACAATTTAGGATACCTGACCTGACTATGTAGGAGACCTGACCTGACTATGTAGGAGATCTGACTATGTAGGAGACCTGACCTGACTATGTAGGAGACCTGACTATGTAGGAGACCTGACCTGACTATGTAGGAGACCTGACCTGACTATGTAGTAGACCTTAATATGTAGGAGACCTGACCTGACTATGTAGGAGACCTGACCTGACTATGTAATAGACCTGACTATGTAGGAGACCTGACCTGACTATGTAGTAGACCTGACCTGACTATGTTGGAGATCTCACTATGTAGGAGACCTGACTATGTAGGAGACCTGACTATGTAGGAGACCTGACCGGACTATGTAGGAGACCTGAACTGACTATTTAGGAGACCTGACCTGACTATGTAGGAGACCTGACCTGACTATGTAGGAGACCTGACCTGACTATGTTGGAGATCTGACTATGTAGGAGACCTGACTATGTAGGAGACCTGACTAGGTAGGATACCTGACCTGACTAGGTAGGAGAGCTGACCTGACTTTTTAGGAGACCTGACCTGACTATTTAGGAGACCTGACCTGGCTATGTAGGAGACCTTACCTGACTATGTAGGAAACCTGACTATGAAGGAGACCTGACTATGTAGGAAACCTGACTATGAAGGAGACCTGACTATGTAGGAGACCTGACCTGACTATGTAGGAGACCTGACCTGATTATGTAGGAGACCCGACCTGTCTATGTAGTAGACCTTAATATGTAGGAGACCTGACCTGACTATGTAGGAGACCTGACCTGACTATGTAGTAGACCTTAATATGTAGGAGACCTGACCTGACTATGTAGGAGACCTGACCTGACTATTTAATAGACCTGACTATGTAGGAGACCTGACCTGACTATGTAGTAGACCTGACCTGACTATGTTGGAGATCTGACTATGTAGGAGACCTGACTATGTAGGAGACCTGACTATGTAGGAGACCTGACCTGACTATGTAGGAGACCTGAACTGACTATTTAGGAGACCTGACCTGACTATGTAGGAGACCTGACCTGACTATGTAGGAGACCTGACCTGACTATGTTGGAGATCTGACTATGTAGGAGACCTGACTATGTAGGAGACCTGACTAGTAGGATACCTGACCTGACTATGTAGGAGAGCTGACCTGACTTTTTAGGAGACCTGACCTGACTATTTAGGAGACCTGACCTGGCTATGTAGGAGACCTTACCTGACTATGTAGGAAACCTGACTATGAAGGAGACCTGACTATGTAGGAGACCTGACCTGACTATGTAGGAGACCTGACCGGATTATGTAGGAGACCCGACCTGTCTATGTAGTAGACCTTAATATGTAGGAGACCTAACCTGACTATGTAGGAGACCTGACCTGACTATGTAGTAGACCTGACATGTCTATGTAGTAGACCTGACCTGACTATTTAGGAGACCTGACCTGACTATGTAGGAGACCTGACCTGACTATGTAGGAGACCTGACCTGACTGTTTTAGAGACCTGACTATGTAGGAGACCTGACCTGACTATGTAGGAGACCTGACCTGACTATGTAGGAGACCTGACCTGACTATGTAGGAGACCTGACCTAACTACGAAGTAGACCTGACCTGATTATGTAGGAGACCTGACCTGTCTATGTAGTAGACCTTAATATGTAGGAGACCTGACCTGACTATGTAGTAGACCTGACCTGACTATGTAGGAGACCTGACCTGACTATGTAGTAGACCTGACCTGACTATGTAGGAGACCTGACATGACTATGTAGGAGACCTGACTATGTAGGAGACCTGACCTGACTATGTTGTAGACCCTAATATGCAGGAGACTTGACCTGACTATGTAGGAGACCTGACCTGACTATTTAGGAGACCTGACCTGACAATTTAGGATACATGACCTGACTATGTAGGAGACCTGACCTGACTATGTAGGAGACCTGACTATGTAGGAGACCTGACCTGACTATGTAGTAGACCCTAATATGTAGTAGACCCTAATATGCAGGAGACTTGACCTGACTATGTAGGAGACCTGACCTGACAATTTAGGATACATGACCTGACTATGTAGGAGACCTGACCTGACTATGTAGGAGACCTGACTATGTAGGAGACCTGACCTGACTATGTAGGAGACCTGACCTGACTATGTAGTAGACCTTAATATGTAGGAGACCTGACCTGACTATGTAGGAGACCTGACCTGACTATGTAGTAGACCTGACCTGACTATGTAGGAGACCTGACATGACTATGTAGGATACCTGACCTGACTATGTAGGAGACCTGACCTGACTATGTAGGAGACCTGACTATGTAGGAGACCTGACCTGACTATGTTGGAGATCTGACTATGTAGGAGACCTGACTATGTAGGAGACCTGACTAGGTAGGATACCTGACCTGACTATGTAGGAGAGCTGACCTGACTTTTTAGGAGACCTGACCTGACTATTTAGGAGACCTGACCTGACTATGTAGGAGACCTGACCTGACTATGTAGGAGACCTTACCTGACTATGTAGGATACCTGACTATGAAGGAGACCTGACTATGTAGGAGACCTGACCTGACCTGACTATGTAGGAGACCTGACCTGACTATGTAGTAGACCTGACCTGACTACGAAGTAGACCTGACCTTAATATGTAGGAGACCTGACCTGACTATGTAGTAGACCTGACCTGACTATGTAGGAGACCTGACCTGACTATGTAGTAGACCTGACCTGACTATGTAGGAGACCTGACATGACTATGTAGGAGACCTGACTATGTAGGAGACCTGACCTGACTATGTAGTAGACCCTAATATGCAGGAGACTTGACCTGACTATGTAGGAGACCTGACCTGACTATTTAGGAGACCTGACCTGACAATTTAGGATACCTGACCTGACTATGTAGGAGACCTGACCTGACTATGTAGGAGATCTGACTATGTAGGAGACCTGACCTGACTATGTAGGAGACCTGACTATGTAGGAGACCTGACCTGACTATGTAGGAGACCTGACCTGACTATGTAGTAGACCTTAATATGTAGGAGACCTGACCTGACTATGTAGGAGACCTGACCTGACTATGTAATAGACCTGACTATGTAGGAGACCTGACCTGACTATGTAGTAGACCTGACCTGACTATGTTGGAGATCTGACTATGTAGGAGACCTGACTATGTAGGAGACCTGACTATGTAGGAGACCTGACCGGACTATGTAGGAGACCTGAACTGACTATTTAGGAGACCTGACCTGACTATGTTGGAGATCTGACTATGTAGGAGACCTGACCTGACTATGTAGGAGACCTGACCTGACTATGTTGGAGATCTGACTATGTAGGAGACCTGACTATGTAGGAGACCTGACTAGGTAGGATACCTGACCTGACTATGTAGGAGAGCTGACCTGACTTTTTAGGAGACCTGACCTGACTATTTAGGAGACCTGACCTGGCTATGTAGGAGACCTTACCTGACTATGTAGGAAACCTGACTATGAAGGAGACCTGACTATGTAGGAAACCTGACTATGAAGGAGACCTGACTATGTAGGAGACCTGACCTGACTATGTAGGAGACCTGACCTGATTATGTAGGAGACCCGACCTGTCTATGTAGTAGACCTTAATATGTAGGAGACCTGACCTGACTATGTAGGAGACCTGACCTGACTATGTAGGAGACCTGACCTGACTATGTAGGAGACCTGACCTGACTGTTTTAGAGACCTGAGTATGTAGGAGACCTGACCTGACTATGTAGGAGACCTGACCTGACTATGTAGGAGACCTGACCTGACTATGTAGGAGACCTGACCTGACTACGAAGTAGACCTGACCTGATTATGTAGGATACCTGACCTGTCTATGTAGTAGACCTTAATATGTAGGAGACCTGACCTGACTATGTAGTAGACCTGACCTGACTATGTAGGAGACCTGACCTGACTATGTAGTAGACCTGACCTGACTATGTAGGAGACCTGAAATGACTATGTAGGAGACCTGACTATGTAGGAGACCTGACCTGACTATGTAGTAGACCCTAATATGCAGGAGACTTGACCTGACTATGTAGGAGACCTGACCTGACTATTTAGGAGACCTGACCTGACAATTTAGGATACATGACCTGACTATGTAGGAGACCTGACCTGACTATGTAGGAGACCTGACTATGTAGGAGACCTGACCTGACTATGTAGTAGACCCTAATATGTAGTAGACCCTAATATGCAGGAGACTTGACCTGACTATGTAGGAGACCTGACCTGACAATTTAGGATACATGACCTGACTATGTAGGAGACCTGACCTGACTATGTAGGAGACCTGACTATGTAGGAGACCTGACCTGACTATGTAGGAGACCTGACCTGACTATGTAGTAGACCTTAATATGTAGGAGACCTGACCTGACTATGTAGGAGACCTGACCTGACTATGTAGTAGACCTGACCTGACTATGTAGGAGACCTGACATGACTATGTAGGAGACCTGACTATGTAGGAGACCTGACCTGACAATTTAGGATACCTGACCTGACTATGTAGGAGACCTGACCTGACTATGTAGGAGACCTGACCTGACTATGTAGGAGACCTGACCTGACAATTTAGGATACCTGACCTGACTATGTAGGAGACCTGACCTGACTATGTAGGAGACCTGACCTGACTATGTAGGAGACCTGACCTGACAATTTAGGATACCTGACCTGACTATGTAGGAGACCTGACCTGACTATGTAGGAGACCTGACTATGTAGGAGACCTGGCCTGACTATGTTGGAGATCTGACTATGTAGGAGACCTGACTATGTAGGAGACCTGACTAGGTAGGATACCTGACCTGACTATGTAGGAGAGCTGACCTGACTTTTTAGGAGACCTGACCTGACTATTTAGGAGACCTGACCTGACTATGTAGGAGACCTGACCTGACTATGTAGGAGACCTTACCTGACTATGTAGGATACCTGACTATGAAGGAGACCTGACTATGTAGGAGACCTGACCTGACCTGACTATGTAGGAGACCTGACCTGACTATGTAGTAGACCTGACCTGACTACGAAGTAGACCTGACCTTAATATGTAGGAGACCTGACCTGACTATGTAGTAGACCTGACCTGACTATGTAGGAGACCTGACCTGACTATGTAGTAGACCTGACCTGACTATGTAGGAGACCTGACATGACTATGTAGGAGACCTGACTATGTAGGAGACCTGACCTGACTATGTAGTAGACCCTAATATGCAGGAGACTTGACCTGACTATGTAGGAGACCTGACCTGACTATTTAGGAGACCTGACCTGACAATTTAGGATACCTGACCTAACTATGTAGGAGACCTGACCTGACTATGTAGGAGACCTGACTATGTAGGAGACCTGACCTGACTATGTAGGAGACCTGACTATGTAGGAGACCTGACCTGACTATGTAGGAGACCTGACCTGACTATGTAGTAGACCTTAATATGTAGGAGACCTGACCTGACTATGTAGGAGACCTGACCTGACTATGTAATAGACCTGACTATGTAGGAGACCTGACCTGACTATGTAGTAGACCTGACCTGACTATGTTGGAGATCTGACTATGTAGGAGACCTGACTATGTAGGAGACCTGACTATGTAGGAGACCTGACCTGACTATTTAGGAGACCTGAACTGACTATTTAGGAGACCTGACCTGACTATGTAGGAGACCTGACCTGACTATGTAGGAGACCTGACCTGACTATGTTGGAGATCTGACTATGTAGGAGACCTGACTAGTAGGATACCTGACCTGACTATGTAGGAGAGCTGACCTGACTTTTTAGGAGACCTGACCTGACTATTTAGGAGACCTGACCTGGCTATGTAGGAGACCTTACCTGACTATGTAGGAAACCTGACTATGAAGGAGACCTGACTATGTAGGAGCCCTGACCTGACTATGTAGGAGACCTGACCTGATTATGTAGGAGACCCGACCTGTCTATGTAGTAGACCTTAATATGTAGGAGACCTGACCTGACTATGTAGGAGACCTGACCTGACTATGTAGTAGACCTCACATGTCTATGTAGTAGACCTGACCTGACTATTTAGGAGACCTGACCTGACTATGTAGGAGACCTGACCTGACTATGTAGGAGACCTGACCTGACTGTTTTAGAGACCTGACTATGTAGGAGACCTGACCTGACTATGTAGGAGACCTGACCTGACTATGTAGGAGACCTGACCTGACTATGTAGGAGACCTGACCTGACTACGAAGTAGACCTGACCTGATTATGTAGGAGACCTGACCTGTCTATGTAGTAGACCTTAATATGTAGGAGACCTGACCTGACTATGTAGTAGACCTGACCTGACTATGTAGGAGACCTGACCTGACTATGTAGTAGACCTGACCTGACTATGTAGGAGACCTGACATGACTATGTAGGAGACCTGACTATGTAGGAGACCTGACCTGACAATGTAGTAGTCCCAAATATGCAGGAGACTTGACCTGACTATGTAGGAGACCTGACCTGACTATTTAGGAGACCTGACCTGACAATTTAGGATACATGACCTGACTATGTAGGAGACCTGACCTGACTATGTAGGAGACCTGACTATGTAGGAGACCTGACCTGACTATGTAGTAGACCCTAATATGTAGTAGACCCTAATATGCAGGAGACTTGACCTGACTATGTAGGAGACCTGACCTGACTATGTAGGAGACCTGACCTGACAATTTAGGATACATGACCTGACTATGTAGGAGACCTGACCTGACTATGTAGGAGACCTGACTATGTAGGAGACCTGACCTGACTATGTAGGAGACCTGACCTGACTATGTAGTAGACCTTAATATGTAGGAGACCTGACCTGACTATGTAGGAGACCTGACCTGACTATGTAGTAGACCTGACCTGACTATGTAGGAGACCTGACATGACTATGTAGGAGACCTGACTATGTAGGAGACCTGACCTGACAATTTAGGATACCTGACCTGACTATGTAGGAGACCTGACCTGACTATGTAGGAGACCTGACCTGACTATGTAGGAGACCTGACCTGACTATGTAGGAGACCTGACCTGACTATGTAGGATACCTGACCTGACTATGTAGGAGACCTGACCTGACTATGTAGGAGACCTGACTATGTAGGAGACCTGACCTGACTATGTTGGAGATCTGACTATGTAGGAGACCTGACTATGTAGGAGACCTGACTAGGTAGGATACCTGACCTGACTATGTAGGAGAGCTGACCTGACTTTTTAGGAGACCTGACCTGACTATTTAGGAGACCTGACCTGACTATGTAGGAGACCTGACCTGACTATGTAGGATACCTTACCTGACTATGTAGGATACCTGACTATGAAGGAGACCTGACTATGTAGGAGACCTGACCTGACCTGACTATGTAGGAGACCTGACCTGACTATGTAGTAGACCTGACCTGACTACGAAGTAGACCTGACCTTAATATGTAGGAGACCTGACCTGACTATGTAGTAGACCTGACCTGACTATGTAGGAGACCTGACCTGACTATGTAGTAGACCGGACCTGACTATGTAGGAGACCTGACTATGTAGGAGACCTGACCTGACTATGTAGGAGACCTGACCTGACTATGTAGGAGACCTGACCTGACTATGTAGTAGACCCTAATATGCAGGAGACTTGACCTGACTATGTAGGAGACCTGACCTGACTATTTAGGAGACCTGACCTGACAATTTAGGATACCTGACCTGACTATGTAGGAGACCTGACCTGACTATGTAGGAGACCTGACTATGTAGGAGACCTGACCTGACTATGTAGGAGACCTGACTATGTAGGAGACCTGACCTGACTATGTAGGAGACCTGACCTGACTATTTAGTAGACCTTAATATGTAGGAGACCTGACCTGACTATGTAGGAGACCTGACCTGACTATGTAGGAGACCTGACTATGTAGGAGACCTGACCTGACTATGTAGTAGACCTGACCTGACTATGTTGGAGATCTGACTATGTAGGAGACCTGACTACGTAGGAGACCTGACTATGTAGGAGACCTGACCTGACTATGTAGGAGACCTGAACTGACTATTTAGGAGACCTGACCTGACTATGTAGGAGACCTGACCTGACTATGTTGGAGATTTGACTATGTAGGAGACCTGACTATGTAGGAGACCTGACTAGGTAGGATACCTGACCTGACTATGTAGGAGAGCTGACCTGACTTTTTAGGAGACCTGACCTGACTATTTAGGAGACCTGACCTGGCTATGTAGGAGACCTTACCTGACTATGTAGGAAACCTGACTATGAAGGAGACCTGACTATGTAGGAGACCTGACCTGACTATGTAGGAGACCTGACCTGATTATGTAGGAGACCCGACCTGTCTATGTAGTAGACCTTAATATGTAGGAGACCTGACCTGACAATTTAGGAGACCTGACCTGACTATGTAGGAGACCTGACCTGACTATGTAGGAGACCTGACCAGACTATGTAGGAGACCTGACCAGACTATGTAGCAGACCTGACCTGACTATGTAGGAGACCTGACTATGTAGGAGACCTGACCTGACCTGACTATTTAGGAGACCTGACCTGACTATTTAGGAGACCTGACCTGACTATGTAGGAGACCTGACCTGACTGTGTAGGAGACCTGACCTGACTTTGTAGGATACCTGACCTGACAATTTAGGAGACCTGACTTGACTATGTTGGAGACCTGACTATGTAGTAGACCTGACATGACTATGTAGTAGACCTGACATGACTATGTAGTAGACCTGACCTGACTATTTTGGAGACCTGACTATTTAGTAGACCTGACCTGACTTTGTAGTAGACCTGACTATGTAGGAGACCTGACCAGACTATGTAGGAGACCTGACCTGACTATGTAGGAGACCTGACTATGTAGGAGACCTGACCTGACCTGACTATTTAGGAGACCTGACCTGACTATTTAGGAGACCTGACCTGACTATGTAGGAGACCTGACCTGACTGTGTAGGAGACCTGACCTGACTTTGTAGGATACCTGACCTGACAATTTAGGAGACCTGACTTGACTATGTTGGAGACCTGACTATGTAGTAGACCTGACATGACTATGTAGTAGACCTGACCTGACTATTTTGGAGACCTGACTATTTAGTAGACCTGACCTGACTTTGTAGTTGACCTGACTATGTAGGAGACCTGACCTGACGGTGTAGGAGACCTGACCTGACTATATAGTAGACCTGACCTGACTATGTAGGAGACCTGACCTGACTATGTAGTAGACCTTAATATATAGGAGACCTGACCTGACAATGTAGGAGACCTGACTAGGTAGGATACCTGACCTGACTATGTAGGAGACCTGACCGGACTTTTTAGGAGACCTGACCTGACTATTTAGGAGACCTGACCTGACTATGTAGGAGACCTGACCTGACTGTGTAGGAGACCTGACCTGACTATGTAGGAGACCTGACCTGACTATTTAGGAGACCTGACCTGACTATGAGGGAGACCTGACTATGTAGGAGACCTGACCTGACAATTTAGGAGACCTGACCTGACTATGTAGGAGACCTGACCTGACTATGTAGGAGACCTGACCAGACTATGTAGGAGACCTGACCAGACTATGTAGCAGACCTGACCTGACTATGTAGGAGACCTGACTATGTAGGAGACCTGACCTGACCTGACTATTTAGGAGACCTGACCTGACTATTTAGGAGACCTGACCTGACTATGTAGGAGACCTGACCTGACTGTGTAGGAGACCTGACCTGACTTTGTAGGATACCTGACCTGACAATTTAGGAGACCTGACTTGACTATGTTGGAGACCTGACTATGTAGTAGACCTGACATGACTATGTAGTAGACCTGACCTGACTATTTTGGAGACCTGACTATTTAGTAGACCTGACCTGACTTTGTAGTAGACCTGACTATGTAGGAGACCTGACCTGACGGTGTAGGAGACCTGACCTGACTATATAGTAGACCTGACCTGACTATGTAGGAGACCTGACCTGACTATGTAGTAGACCTTAATATATAGGAGACCTGACCTGACAATGTAGGAGACCTGACTAGGTAGGATACCTGACCTGACTATGTAGGAGACCTGACCGGACTTTTTAGGAGACCTGACCTGACTATTTAGGAGACCTGACCTGACTATGTAGGAGACCTGACCTGACTGTGTAGGAGACCTGACCTGACTATGTAGGAGACCTGACCTGACTATTTAGGAGACCTGACCTGACTATGAGGGAGACCTGACTATGTAGGAGACCTGACCTGACAATTTAGGAGACCTGACCTGACTATGTAGGAGACCTGACCTGACTATGTAGGAGACCTGACCAGACTATGTAGGAGACCTGACCAGACTATGTAGCAGACCTGACCTGACTATGTAGGAGACCTGACTATGTAGGAGACCTGACCTGACCTGACTATTTAGGAGACCTGACCTGACTATTTAGGAGACCTGACCTGACTATGTAGGAGACCTGACCTGACTGTGTAGGAGACCTGACCTGACTATGTAGGAGACCTGACCTGACTATTTAGGAGACCTGACCTGACTATTTAGGAGACCTGACCTGACTATGTAGGAGACCTGACCTGACTGTGTAGGAGACCTGACCTGACTATGTAGGAGACCTGACCAGACTATGTAGGAGACCTGACCAGACTATGTAGGAGACCTGACCTGACTATGTAGAAGACCTGACCTGACTATGTAGGAGACCTGACCTGACTGTGTAGGAGACCTGACCTGACTATGTAGGAGACCTGACCTGACTATTTAGGAGACCTGACCTGACTATGAGGGAGACCTGACTATGTAGGAGACCTGACCTGACAATTTAGGAGACCTGACCTGACTATGTAGGAGACCTGACCTGACTATGTAGGAGACCTGACCAGACTATGTAGGAGACCTGACCAGACTATGTAGCAGACCTGACCTGACTATGTAGGAGACCTGACTATGTAGGAGACCTGACCTGACCTGACTATTTAGGAGACCTGACCTGACTATTTAGGAGACCTGACCTGACTATGTAGGAGACCTGACCTGACTGTGTAGGAGACCTGACCTGACTATGTAGGAGACCTGACCTGACTATTTAGGAGACCTGACCTGACTATTTAGGAGACCTGACCTGACTATGTAGGAGACCTGACCTGACTATGTAGGAGACCTGACCTGACTGTGTAGGAGACCTGACCTGACTATGTAGGAGACCTGACCTGACTATTTAGGAGACCTGACCTGACTATTTAGGAGACCTGACCTGACTATGTAGGAGACCTGACCTGACTGTGTAGGAGACCTGACCTGACTATGTAGGAGACCTGACCAGACTATGTAGGAGACCTGACCAGACTATGTAGAAGACCTGACCTGACTATGTAGGAGACCTGACTATGTAGGAGACCTGACCTGACTTTGTAGGATACCTGACCTGACAATTTAGGAGACCTGACTTGACTATGTTGGAGACCTGACTATGTAGTAGACCTGACATGACTATGTAGTAGACCTGACCTGACTATTTTGGAGACCTGACTATTTAGTAGACCTGACCTGACTTTGTAGTAGACCTGACTATGTAGGAGACCTGACCTGACGGTGTAGGAGACCTGACCTGACTATATAGTAGACCTGACCTGACTATGTAGGAGACCTGACCTGGCTATGTAGTAGACCTTAATATATAGGAGACCTGACCTGACAATGTAGGAGACCTGACTAGGTAGGATACCTGACCTGACTATGTAGGAGACCTGACCGGACTTTTTAGGAGACCTGACCTGACTATTTAGGAGACCTGACCTGACTATGTAGGAGACCTGACCTGACTGTGTAGGAGACCTGACCTGACTATGTAGGAGACCTGACCTGACTATTTAGGAGACCTGACCTGACTATGAGGGAGACCTGACTATGTAGGAGACCTGACCTGACAATTTAGGAGACCTGACCTGACTATGTAGGAGACCTGACCTGACTATGTAGGAGACCTGACCAGACTATGTAGGAGACCTGACCAGACTATGTAGCAGACCTGACCTGACTATGTAGGAGACCTGACTATGTAGGAGACCTGACCTGACCTGACTATTTAGGAGACCTGACCTGACTATTTAGGAGACCTGACCTGACTATGTAGGAGACCTGACCTGACTGTGTAGGAGACCTGACCTGACTTTGTAGGATACCTGACCTGACAATTTAGGAGACCTGACTTGACTATGTTGGAGACCTGACTATGTAGTAGACCTGACATGACTATGTAGTAGACCTGACATGACTATGTAGTAGACCTGACCTGACTATTTTGGAGACCTGACTATTTAGTAGACCTGACCTGACTTTGTAGTAGACCTGACTATGTAGGAGACCTGACCAGACTATGTAGGAGACCTGACCTGACTATGTAGGAGACCTGACTATGTAGGAGACCTGACCTGACTTTGTAGGATACCTGACCTGACAATTTAGGAGACCTGACTTGACTATGTTGGAGACCTGACTATGTAGTAGACCTGACATGACTATGTAGTAGACCTGACCTGACTATTTTGGAGACCTGACTATTTAGTAGACCTGACCTGACTTTGTAGTAGACCTGACTATGTAGGAGACCTGACCTGACGGTGTAGGAGACCTGACCTGACTATATAGTAGACCTGACCTGACTATGTAGGAGACCTGACCTGACTATGTAGTAGACCTTAATATATAGGAGACCTGACCTGACAATGTAGGAGACCTGACCTGACTTTGTAGGATACCTGACCTGACAATTTAGGAGACCTGACTTGACTATGTTGGAGACCTGACTATGTAGTAGACCTGACATGACTATGTAGTAGACCTGACCTGACTATTTTGGAGACCTGACTATTTAGTAGACCTGACCTGACTTTGTAGTAGACCTGACTATGTAGGAGACCTGACCTGACGGTGTAGGAGACCTGACCTGACTATATAGTAGACCTGACCTGACTATGTAGGAGACCTGACCTGACTATGTAGTAGACCTTAATATATAGGAGACCTGACCTGACAATGTAGGAGACCTGACTAGGTAGGATACCTGACCTGACTATGTAGGAGACCTGACCGGACTTTTTAGGAGACCTGACCTGACTATTTAGGAGACCTGACCTGACTATGTAGGAGACCTGACCTGACTGTGTAGGAGACCTGACCTGACTATGTAGGAGACCTGACCTGACTATTTAGGAGACCTGACCTGACTATGAGGGAGACCTGACTATGTAGGAGACCTGACCTGACAATTTAGGAGACCTGACCTGACTATGTAGGAGACCTGACCTGACTATGTAGGAGACCTGACCAGACTATGTAGGAGACCTGACCAGACTATGTAGCAGACCTGACCTGACTATGTAGGAGACCTGACTATGTAGGAGACCTGACCTGACCTGACTATTTAGGAGACCTGACCTGACTATTTAGGAGACCTGACCTGACTATGTAGGAGACCTGACCTGACTGTGTAGGAGACCTGACCTGACTTTGTAGGATACCTGACCTGACAATTTAGGAGACCTGACTTGACTATGTTGGAGACCTGACTATGTAGTAGACCTGACATGACTATGTAGTAGACCTGACCTGACTATTTTGGAGACCTGACTATTTAGTAGACCTGACCTGACTTTGTAGTAGACCTGACTATGTAGGAGACCTGACCTGACGGTGTAGGAGACCTGACCTGACTATATAGTAGACCTGACCTGACTATGTAGGAGACCTGACCTGACTATGTAGTAGACCTTAATATATAGGAGACCTGACCTGACAATGTAGGAGACCTGACTAGGTAGGATACCTGACCTGACTATGTAGGAGACCTGACCGGACTTTTTAGGAGACCTGACCTGACTATTTAGGAGACCTGACCTGACTATGTAGGAGACCTGACCTGACTGTGTAGGAGACCTGACCTGACTATGTAGGAGACCTGACCTGACTATTTAGGAGACCTGACCTGACTATGAGGGAGACCTGACTATGTAGGAGACCTGACCTGACAATTTAGGAGACCTGACCTGACTATGTAGGAGACCTGACCTGACTATGTAGGAGACCTGACCAGACTATGTAGGAGACCTGACCAGACTATGTAGCAGACCTGACCTGACTATGTAGGAGACCTGACTATGTAGGAGACCTGACCTGACCTGACTATTTAGGAGACCTGACCTGACTATTTAGGAGACCTGACCTGACTATGTAGGAGACCTGACCTGACTGTGTAGGAGACCTGACCTGACTATGTAGGAGACCTGACCTGACTATTTAGGAGACCTGACCTGACTATTTAGGAGACCTGACCTGACTATGTAGGAGACCTGACCTGACTGTGTAGGAGACCTGACCTGACTATGTAGGAGACCTGACCAGACTATGTAGGAGACCTGACCAGACTATGTAGGAGACCTGACCTGACTATGTAGAAGACCTGACCTGACTGTGTAGGAGACCTGACCTGACTGTGTAGGAGACCTGACCTGACTATGTAGGAGACCTGACCTGACTATTTAGGAGACCTGACCTGACTATGAGGGAGACCTGACTATGTAGGAGACCTGACCTGACAATTTAGGAGACCTGACCTGACTATGTAGGAGACCTGACCTGACTATGTAGGAGACCTGACCAGACTATGTAGGAGACCTGACCAGACTATGTAGCAGACCTGACCTGACTATGTAGGAGACCTGACTATGTAGGAGACCTGACCTGACCTGACTATTTAGGAGACCTGACCTGACTATTTAGGAGACCTGACCTGACTATGTAGGAGACCTGACCTGACTGTGTAGGAGACCTGACCTGACTATGTAGGAGACCTGACCTGACTATTTAGGAGACCTGACCTGACTATTTAGGAGACCTGACCTGACTATGTAGGAGACCTGACCTGACTATGTAGGAGACCTGACCTGACTGTGTAGGAGACCTGACCTGACTATGTAGGAGACCTGACCTGACTATTTAGGAGACCTGACCTGACTATTTAGGAGACCTGACCTGACTATGTAGGAGACCTGACCTGACTGTGTAGGAGACCTGACCTGACTATGTAGGAGACCTGACCAGACTATGTAGGAGACCTGACCAGACTATGTAGAAGACCTGACCTGACTATGTAGGAGACCTGACCTGACTGTGTAGGAGACCTGACCTGACTATTTAGGAGACCTGACCTGACTATGAGGGAGACCTGACTATGTAGGAGACCTGACCTGACAATTTAGGAGACCTGACCTGACTATGTAGGAGACCTGACCTGACTATGTAGGAGACCTGACCAGACTATGTAGGAGACCTGACCAGACTATGTAGCAGACCTGACCTGACTATGTAGGAGACCTGACTATGTAGGAGACCTGACCTGACCTGACTATTTAGGAGACCTGACCTGACTATTTAGGAGACCTGACCTGACTATGTAGGAGACCTGACCTGACTGTGTAGGAGACCTGACCTGACTATGTAGGAGACCTGACCTGACTATTTAGGAGACCTGACCTGACTATTTAGGAGACCTGACCTGACTATGTAGGAGACCTGACCTGACTGTGTAGGAGACCTGACCTGACTATGTAGGAGACCTGACCAGACTATGTAGGAGACCTGACCAGACTATGTAGGAGACCTGACCTGACTATGTAGAAGACCTGACCAGACTATGTAGGAGACCTGACCTTACTATGTTGGAGATCTGACTATGTAGGATACCTGACTATGTAGGAGACCTGACCTGACTTTTTTTGGGACCGACCTGACTATTTAGGAGACCTGACATGCCTATTTATTTAGGAGACCTGACCTGACTATGTAGGAGACCTTACCTGACTATGTAGGAGACCTGACCTGACTATGTAGGAGACCTGACCTGACTATGTAGGAGACCTGACTTGACAATGTTGGAGACCTGACTATGTAGGAGACCTGACATGACTATGTAGTATACCTGACCTGACTATGTAGGAGACCTGACTTGACTATGTAGGAGACCTGACTTGACTATGTAGGAGACCTGACCTGACTATGTAGGAGACCTGACCTGACTATGTAGGAAACCTGACCTGACTATGTAGGAGACCTGACCTGTCTATATAGTAGACCTGACCTGACTATGTAGGAGACCTGACATGACTATTTAGGAGACCTGACCTGACTATGTAGGAGACCTGACTTGACTATGTAGTAGACCTGACTATGTAGGAGACCTGACCTGACTATGTAGGAGACCTGACCTGACTATGTAGTAGACCTTAATATGTAGGAGACCTGACCTGACTATGTAGGAGACCTGACCTGACAATTTAGGATACCTGACCTGACTATGTATGAGACCTGACCTGCCTATGTAGGAGACCTGACTAGGTAGGATACCTGAACAGACTATGTAGGAGACCTTACCTGACTTTTTAGGAGACCTGACCTGACTATTTAGGAGACCTGACCTGACTATGTTGGAGACCTGACTATGTAGTAGACCTGACTATGAAGGAGACCTGACTATGTAGGAGACCTGACCTGACCTGACTATTTAGGAGACCTGACCTGACTATTTAGGAGACCTGACCTGACCTGACTATTTAGGAGACCTGACCTGACTATTTAGGAGACCTGACCTGACTATTTAGGAGACCTGACCTGACTATGTAGGAGACCTGACCTGACTGTGTAGGAGACCTGACCTGACTATATAGGAGACCTGACCTGACTATTTAGGAGACCTGACCTGACTATGAAGGAGACCTGACTATGTAGGAGACCTGACCTGACAATTTAGGAGACCTGACCTGACTATGTAGGAGACCTGACCTGACTATGTAGGAGACCTGACCAGACTATGTAGGAGACCTGACCAGACTATGTAGGAGACCTGACCTGACTATGTAGGAGACCTGACCTGACTATGTAGGAGACCTGACCTGACTATGTTGGAGATCTGACTATGTAGGATACCTGACTATGTAGGATACCTGACTATGTAGTAGACCTGACTAGGTAGGATACCTGACCTGACTATGTAGGAGCCCTGACCTGACTATGTAGGACACCTGACCTGACTTTTTAGAAGACCTGACCTGACTATTTAGGAGACCTGACATGCCTATTTATTTAGGAGACCTGACCTGACTATGTAGGAGACCTTACCTGACTATGTAGGAGACCTGACCTGACTATGTAGGAGACCTGACTTGACTATGTAGGAGACCTGACCTGACTATGTAGAGACCTGACCTGACTATGTAGGAGACCTGACTTGACTATGTAGGAGACCTGACCTGACTATGTAGAGACCTGACCTGACTATGTAGGAGACCTGACCTGACTATGTAGGAGACCTGACTTGACTATGTAGGAGACCTGACTATGTAGGAGACCTGACATGACTATGTAGTATACCTGACCTGACTATGTAGGAGACCTGACCTGACTATTTTGGAGACCTGACTATGTAGTAGACCTGACCTGACTATTTAGTAGACCTGACAATGTAGGAGACCTGACCTGACTGTGTAGGAGACCTGACCTGACTATGTAGGAGACCTGACCTGACTATGTAGGAGACCTGACCTGACTATGTAGGAGACCTGACTTGACTATGTAGGAGACCTGACCTGACTATGTAGAGACCTGACCTGACTATGTAGGAGACCTGACTTGACTATGTAGGAGACCTGACCTGACTATGTAGAGACCTGACCTGACTATGTAGGAGACCTGACCTGACTATGTAGGAGACCTGACTTGACTATGTAGGAGACCTGACTATGTAGGAGACCTGACATGACTATGTAGTATACCTGACCTGACTATGTAGGAGACCTGACCTGACTATTTTGGAGACCTGACTATGTAGTAGACCTGACCTGACTATTTAGTAGACCTGACAATGTAGGAGACCTGACCTGACTGTGTAGGAGACCTGACCTGACTATGTAGGAGACCTGACCTGACTATGTAGGAGACCTGACATGTCTATGTAGTAGACCTGACCTGACTATGTAAGAGACCTGACCTGATTATTTAGGAGACCTGACCTGACTATGTAGTAGACCTGACCTGACTATGTAGGAGACCTGACCTGACTATGTAGGAGACCTGACCTGTCTATGTAGTAGATCTTATAATGTAGGAGGCCTGACCTGACTATGTAGGAGATCTGACCAGACTATGTAGAGACCTGACCTGACTATGTAGTAGACCCTACCTGACTATGTAGGAGACCTGACCTGACTATGTAGGACACCTGACCAGACTATGTAGGAGATCTGACCAGACTATTTAGGAAACCTGACCAGACTATGTAGGAGACCTGACCAGACTATGTAGGAGACCTGACCTGACTATGTAGGAGACCTGACCTGACTATGTAGGAGACCTGACCTGACTATGTAGGAGACCTGACCTGACTATGTAGGAGACCTGACCTGACTATGTAGAGACCTGACCTGACTATGTAGGAGACCTGACCTGACTTTGTAGGAGACCTGACTTGACTATGTTGGAGACCTGACTATGTAGGAGACCTGACCTGACTATATAGGATACCTGACCTGACAATTTAGGAGACCTGACTTGACTATGTTGGAGACCTGACTATGTAGTAGACCTGACATGACTATGTAGTAGACCTGACCTGACTATGTAGGAGACCTGACCTGACTATGTAGGAGACCTGACTATGTAGTAGACCTGACCTGACTATGTAGTAGACCTGACTATGTAGGATACCTGACCTGACTGTGTAGGAGACCTGACCTGACTATGTAGGAGACCTGCCCTGTCTATGTAGTAGACCTGACCTGACTATGTAGGAGACCTGACCTGACTATTTAGGAGACCTGACCTGACTATGTAGGAGACCTGACCTGACTATGTAGGAGACCTGAGCTGTCTATGTAGTAGACCTTAATATGTAATAGACCTGACCTGACTATGTAGGAGACCTGACCTGACTGTGTTAGAGACCTGACTATGTAGTAGACCTGACCTGACTATGTAGGAGACCTGACCTGACTATTTTGGAGACCTGACTATGTAGTAGACCTGACCTGACTATGTAGTAGACCTGACTATGTAGGATACCTGACCTGACTGTGTAGGAGACCTGACCTGACTATGTAGGAGACATGCCCTGTCTATGTAGTAGACCTGACCTGACTATGTAGGAGACCTGACCTGACTATACAGGAGACCTGACCTGTCTATGTAGTAGACCTTAATATGTAGTAGACCTGACCTGACTATGTAGGAGACCTGACCTGACTGTGTTAGAGACCTGACTATGTAGGAGACCTGACCTGACTATGTAGGAGACCTGACCTGTCTATGTAGTAGACCTTAATATGTAGGAGACCTGACCTGACTATGTAGTAGACCTTAATATGTAGGAGACCTGACCTGACTATGTAGGAGACCTGACCTGACTATGTAGTAGACCTTAATTTGTAGGAGACCTGACCTGACTATGTAGGAGACCTGACCTGACTATGTAGGATACCTGACCTGACAATTTAGGAGACCTGACCAGACTATGTAGGAGACCTGACCTGACTTTTTAGGAGACCTGACCTGACTATGTAGGAGACCTGACCTGACTATGTAGGATACCTTACCTGACTATGTAGGAGACCTGACCTGACTATGTCGGAGACCTGACCTGACTATGTAGAGACCTGACCTGACTATGTAGGAGACCTGACCTGACTTTGTAGGAGACCTGACTTGACTATGTTGGAGACCTGACTATGTAGGAGACCTGACCTGACTATGTAGGATACCTGACCTGACAATTTAGGAGACCTGACTTGACTATGTTGGAGACCTGACTATGTATTAGACCTGACATGACTATGTAGTAGACCTGACCTGACTATGTAGGAGACCTGAACTGACTATTTTGGAGACCTGACTATGTGGGTAGACCTGACCTGACTATGTAGTAGACCTGACTATGTAGAATACCTGACCTGGCTGTGTAGGAGACCTGACCTGACTGTGTAGGAGACCTGACCTGACTATGTAGGAGACCTGACCTGTCTATGTAGTAGACCTGACCTGACTATGTAGGAGACCTGACCTGACTATTTAGGAGACCTGACCTGACTATGTAAGAGACCTGACCTGACTATGTAGGAGACCTGACCTGTGTATGTAGTAGACGTTAATATGTAGTAGACCTGACCTGACTATGTAGGAGACCTGACCTGACTGTGTTAGAGACCTGACTATGTAGGAGACCTGACCTGACTATGTAGGAGACCTGACCTGTCTATGTTGTAGACCTTAATATGTAGGAGACCTGACCTGAACTGACTATGTAGGAGACCTGACCTGCCTATGTAGTAGACCTTAATATGTTGGAGACCTGACCTGACTATGTAGGAGACCTGACCT
Organism: Oncorhynchus clarkii lewisi; assembly: GCF_045791955.1. Lineage (NCBI taxonomy): Eukaryota > Metazoa > Chordata > Actinopteri > Salmoniformes > Salmonidae > Oncorhynchus > Oncorhynchus clarkii. The sequence goes on from NC_092148.1 coordinate 97,789,910, forward strand.
GACTATTTAGGAGACCTGACCTGACTATGTAGTAGACCTGACCTGACTATGTAGTAGACCTGACTATGTAGGATACCTGACCTGACTGTGTAGGAGACCTGCCCTGACTATGTAGGAGACCTGACCTGTCTATGTAGTAGACCTGACCTGACTATGTAGGAGACCTGACCTGACTATTTAGGAGACCTGACCTGACTATGTAGGAGACCTGACCTGACTATGTAGGAGACCTGACCTGACTTTGTAGGAGACCTGACTTGACTATGTTGGAGACCTGACTATGTAGGAGACCTGACATGACTATGTAGTAGACCTGACCTGACTATGTAGGAGACCTGACCTGACTATGTAGGAAACCTGACCTGACTATGTAGGAGACCTGACCAGACTATATTGGAGATCTGACCAGACTATGTAGGAGACCTGACCAGACTATGTAGGAGACCTGACCAGACTATGTAGGAGACCTGACCAGACTATATTGGAGATCTGACTATGTAGGATACCTGACTATGTATGAGACCTGGCTAGGTAGGATACCTGACCTGACTATGTAGGAGACCTGACCTGACTTTTTAGGAGACCTAACCTGACTATTTAGGAGACCTGACCTGACTATGTAGGAGACCTTACCTGACTATGTAGGAGACCTGACCTGACTATGTAGGAGACCTGACCTGACTATGTAGAGACCTGACCTGACTATGTAGAGACCTGACCTGACTATGTAGGAGACCTGACCTGACTATGTAGGAGATCTGACCAGACTATGTAGGAGACCTGACCAGACTATGTAGGAGACCTGACTATGTAGGAGACCTTACCTGACTATGTCGGAGACCCGACCTGACTATGTAGGAGACCTGACCTGACTATGTAGAGACCTGACCTGACTATGTAGAGACCTGACCTGACTATGTAGGAGACCTGACCTGACTATGTAGGAGTCCTGACCAGACTATGTAGGAGGCCTGACCAGACTATGTAGGAGACCTGACCAGACTATATTGGAGATCTGACTATGTAGGATACCTGACTATGTATGAGACCTGACTAGGTAGGATACCTGACCTGACTATGTAGGAGACCTGACCTGACTATTTAGGAGACCTGACCTGACTATGTAGGAGACCTTACCTGACTATGTAGGAGACTTGACCTGGCTATGTAGGAGGTCTGACCTGACTATGTAGGAGACCTGACCTGTGTATGTAGTAGACGTTAATATGTAGTAGACCTGACCTGACTATGTAGGAGACCTGACCTGACTGTGTTAGAGACCTGACTATGTAGGAGACCTGACCTGACTATGTAGGAGACCTGACCTGTATATGTTGTAGACCTTAATATGTAGGAGACCTGACCTGAACTGACTATGTAGGAGACCTGACCTGCCTATGTAGTAGACCTTAATATGTTGGAGACCTGACCTGACTATGTAGGAGACCTGACCTGACTATTTAGGAGACCTGACCTGACTATGTAGTAGACCTGACCTGACTATGTAGTAGACCTGACTATGTAGGATACCTGACCTGACTGTGTAGGAGACCTGCCCTGACTATGTAGGAGACCTGACCTGTCTATGTAGTAGACCTGACCTGACTATGTAGGAGACCTGACCTGACTATTTAGGAGACCTGACCTGACTATGTAGGAGACCTGACCTGACTATGTAGGAGACCTGACCTGACTTTGTAGGAGACCTGACTTGACTATGTTGGAGACCTGACTATGTAGGAGACCTGACCTGACTATGTAGTAGACCTGACCTGACTATGTAGGAGACCTGACCTGACTATGTAGGAAACCTGACCTGACTATGTAGGAGACCTGACCAGACTATATTGGAGATCTGACCAGACTATGTAGGAGACCTGACCAGACTATGTAGGAGACCTGACCAGACTATGTAGGAGACCTGACCAGACTATATTGGAGATCTGACTATGTAGGATACCTGACTATGTATGAGACCTGGCTAGGTAGGATACCTGACCTGACTATGTAGGAGACCTGACCTGACTTTTTAGGAGACCTGACCTGACTATTTAGGAGACCTGACCTGACTATGTAGGAGACCTTACCTGACTATGTAGGAGACCTGACCTGACTATGTAGGAGACCTGACCTGACTATGTAGAGACCTGACCTGACTATGTAGAGACCTGACCTGACTATGTAGGAGACCTGACCTGACTATGTAGGAGATCTGACCAGACTATGTAGGAGACCTGACCAGACTATGTAGGAGACCTGACTATGTAGGAGACCTTACCTGACTATGTAGGAGACCTGACCTGACTATGTAGGAGACCTGACCTGACTATGTAGAGACCTGACCTGACTATGTAGAGACCTGACCTGACTATGTAGGAGACCTGACCTGACTATGTAGGAGATCTGACCAGACTATGTAGGAGACCTGACCAGACTATGTAGGAGACCTGACTATGTAGGAGACCTTACCTGACTATGTAGGAGACCTGACCTGACTATGTAGGAGACCTGACCTGACTATGTAGAGACCTGACCTGACTATGTAGAGACCTGACCTGACTATGTAGGAGACCTGACCTGACTATGTAGGAGTCCTGACCAGACTATGTAGGAGACCTGACCAGACTATGTAGGAGACCTGACCAGACTATATTGGAGATCTGACTATGTAGGATACCTGACTATGTATGAGACCTGACTAGGTAGGATACCTGACCTGACTATGTAGGAGACCTGACCTGACTATTTAGGAGACCTGACCTGACTATGTAGGAGACCTTACCTGACTATGTAGGAGACCTGACCTGACTATGTAGGAGACCTGACCTGACTATGTAGAGACCTGACCTGACTATGTAGGAGACCTTACCTGACTATGTAGGAGACCTGACCTGACTATGTAGGAGACCTGACCTGACTATGTAGAGACCTGACCTGACTATGTAGAGACCTGACCTGACTATGTAGGAGACCTGACCTGACTATGTAGGAGATCTGACCAGACTATGTAGGAGACCTGACCAGACTATGTAGGAGACCTGACTATGTAGGAGACCTTACCTGACTATGTAGGAGACCTGACCTGACTATGTAGGAGACCTGACCTGACTATGTAGAGACCTGACCTGACTATGTAGAGACCTGACCTGACTATGTAGGAGACCTGACCTGACTATGTAGGAGATCTGACCAGACTATGTAGGAGACCTGACCAGACTATGTAGGAGACCTGACTATGTAGGAGACCTTACCTGACTATGTAGGAGACCTGACCTGACTATGTAGGAGACCTGACCTGACTATGTAGAGACCTGACCTGACTATGTAGAGACCTGACCTGACTATGTAGGAGACCTGACCTGACTATGTAGGAGTCCTGACCAGACTATGTAGGAGACCTGACCAGACTATGTAGGAGACCTGACCAGACTATATTGGAGATCTGACTATGTAGGATACCTGACTATGTATGAGACCTGACTAGGTAGGATACCTGACCTGACTATGTAGGAGACCTGACCTGACTATTTAGGAGACCTGACCTGACTATTTAGGAGACCTTACCTGACTATGTAGGAGACCTGACCTGACTATGTAGGAGACCTGACCTGACTATGTAGAGACCTGACCTGACTATGTAGAGACCTGACCTGACTATGTAGGAGACCTGACCTGACTATGTAGGAGATCTGACCAGACTATGTAGGAGACCTGACCAGACTATGTAGGAGACCTGACTATGTAGGAGACCTTACCTGACTATGTAGGAGACCTGACCTGACTATGTAGGAGACCTGACCTGACTATGTAGAGACCTGACCTGACTATGTAGAGACCTGACCTGACTATGTAGGAGACCTGACCTGACTATGTAGGAGATCTGACCAGACTATGTAGGAGACCTGACCAGACTATGTAGGAGACCTGACTATGTAGGAGACCTTACCTGACTATGTAGGAGACCTGACCTGACTATGTAGGAGACCTGACCTGACTATGTAGAGACCTGACCTGACTATGTAGAGACCTGACCTGACTATGTAGGAGACCTGACCTGACTATGTAGGAGTCCTGACCAGACTATGTAGGAGACCTGACCAGACTATGTAGGAGACCTGACCAGACTATATTGGAGATCTGACTATGTAGGATACCTGACTATGTATGAGACCTGACTAGGTAGGATACCTGACCTGACTATGTAGGAGACCTGACCTGACTATTTAGGAGACCTGACCTGACTATGTAGGAGACCTTACCTGACTATGTAGGAGACTTGACCTGGCTATGTAGGAGATCTGACCTGACTATGTAGAGACCTGACCTGACTATGTAGGAGACCTGACCTGACTATGTAGGAGACCTGACTATGTAGGAGACCTGACCTAACTATGTAGGAGACCTGTCCTGACTATTTAGGAGACCTGACCTGACTATGTAGGAGACCTGACCTGACTATGTAGGAGACCTGACCTGACTATGTAGGAGACCTGACCTGTCTATGTAGTAGACCTTAATATGTAGGAGACCTGACCTGACTATGTAGTAGACCTTAATATGTAGGAGACCTGACCTGACTATGTAGGAGACCTGACCTGACTATTTAGGAGACCTGACGTGACTATGTAGTAGACCTGACCTGACTATGTAGGAGACCTGACCTGACTATGTAGGACACCTGACCTGACTATGTAGGACACCTGACCAGACTATGTAGGAGATCTGACCAGACTATGTAGGAAACCTGACCAGACTATGTAGGAGACCTGACCTGACTATGTAGGAGACCTGACCTGACTATGTAGAGACCTGACCTGACTATGTAGGAGACCTGACCTGACTATGTAGAGACCTGACCTGACTATGTAGGAGACCTGACCTGACTATGTTGGAGACCTGACTATGTAGGAGACCTGACCTGACTATGTAGGATACCTGACCTGACAATTTAGGAGACCTGACTTGACTATGTTGGAGACCTGACTATGTAGTAGACCTGACATGACTATGTAGTAGACCTGACCTGACTATGTAGGAGACCTGACCTGACTATTTTGGAGACCTGACTATGTAGTAGACCTGACCTGACTGTGTAGGAGACCTGATCTGACTGTGTAGGAGACCTGACCTGACTATGTAGGAGACCTGACCTGTCTATGTAGTAGACCTGACCTGACTATGTAGGAGACCTGACCTGACTATTTAGGAGACCTGACCTGACTATTTAGGAGACCTGACCTGACTATGTAGGAGACCTGACCTGACTATGTAGGAGACCTGACCTGTCTATGTAGTAGACCTTAATATGTATTAGACCTGACCTGACTATGTAGGAGACCTGACCTGACTGTGTTAGAGACCTGACTATGTAGGAGACCTGACCTGACTATGTAGGAGACCTGACCTGTCTATGTAGTAGACCTTAATATGTAGGAGACCTGACCTGACTATGTAGGAGACCTTACCTGACTATGTAGTAGACCTTAATATGTTTGAGACCTGACCTGACTATGTAGGAGACCTGACCTGACTATTTAGGAGACCTGACCTGACTATGTAGGAGACCTGACCTGACTATTTAGGAGACCTGACGTGACTATGTAGTAGACCTGACCTGACTATGTAGGAGACCTGACCTGACTATGTAGGACACCTGACCTGACTATGTAGGAAACCTGACCAGACTATGTAGGAGACCTGACCAGACTATGTAGTATACCTTAATATGTTTGAGACCTGACCTGACTATGTAGGAGACCTGACCTGACTATTTAGGAGACCTGACCTGACTATGTATGAGACCTGACCTGCCTATGTAGGAGACCTGACTAGGTAGGATACCTGACCTGACTATGTAGGAGACCTTACCTGACTTTTTAGGAGACCTGACCTGACTATTTAGGAGACCTGACCTGACTATGTTGGAGACCTGACTATGTAGTAGACCTGACTATGAAGGAGACCTGACTATGTAGGAGACCTGACCTGACCTGACTATTTAGGAGACCTGACCTGACTATTTAGGAGACCTGACCTGACCTGACTATTTAGGAGACCTGACCTGACTATTTAGGAGACCTGACCTGACTATGTAGGAGACCTGACCTGACTGTGTAGGAGACCTGACCTGACTATATAGGAGACCTGACCTGACTATTTAGGAGACCTGACCTGACTATGAAGGAGACCTGACTATGTAGGAGACCTGACCTGACAATTTAGGAGACCTGACCTGACTATGTAGGAGACCTGACCTGACTATGTAGGAGACCTGACCAGACTATGTAGGAGACCTGACCAGACTATGTAGGAGACCTGACCTGACTATGTAGGAGACCTGACCTGACTATGTAGGAGACCTGACCTGACTATGTTGGAGATCTGACTATGTAGGATACCTGACTATGTAGTAGACCTGACTAGGTAGGATACCTGACCTGACTATGTAGGAGCCCTGACCTGACTATGTAGGACACCTGACCTGACTTTTTAGAAGACCTGACCTGACTATTTAGGAGACCTGACATGCCTATTTATTTAGGAGACCTGACCTGACTATGTAGGAGACCTTACCTGACTATGTAGGAGACCTGACCTGACTATGTAGGAGACCTGACTTGACTATGTAGGAGACCTGACCTGACTATGTAGAGACCTGACCTGACTATGTAGGAGACCTGACTTGACTATGTAGGAGGCCTGACCTGACTATGTAGAGACCTGACCTGACTATGTAGGAGACCTGACCTGACTATGTAGGAGACCTGACTATGTAGGAGACCTGACATGACTATGTAGTATACCTGACCTGACTATGTAGGAGACCTGACCTGACTATTTTGGAGACCTGACTATGTAGTAGACCTGACCTGACTATTTAGTAGACCTGACAATGTAGGAGACCTGACCTGACTGTGTAGGAGACCTGACCTGACTATGTAGGAGACCTGACCTGACTATGTAGGAGACCTGACATGTCTATGTAGTAGACCTGACCTGACTATGTAAGAGACCTGACCTGATTATTTAGGAGACCTGACCTGACTATGTAGGAGACCTGACCTGACTATGTAGGAGACCTGACCTGACTATGTAGGAGACCTGACCTGTCTATGTAGTAGATCTTATAATGTAGGAGGCCTGACCTGACTATGTAGGAGATCTGACCAGACTATGTAGGAAACCTGACCAGACTATGTAGCAGACCTGACCAGACTATGTAGGAGATCTGACCTGACTATGTAGGAGACCTGACCTGACTATGTAGGAGACCTGACCTGACTATGTAGGAGACCTGACCTGACTATGTAGAGACCTGACCTGACTATGTAGTAGACCCTACCTGACTATGTAGGAGACCTGACCTGACTATGTAGGACACCTGACCAGACTATGTAGGAGATCTGACCAGACTATTTAGGAAACCTGACCAGACTATGTAGGAGACCTGACCAGACTATGTAGGAGACCTGACCTGACTATGTAGGAGACCTGACCTGACTATGTAGGAGACCTGACCTGACTATGTAGGAGACCTGACCTGACTATGTAGGAGACCTGACCTGACTATGTAGAGACCTGACCTGACTATGTAGGAGACCTGACCTGACTTTGTAGGAGACCTGACTTGACTATGTTGGAGACCTGACTATGTAGGAGACCTGACCTGACTATATAGGATACCTGACCTGACAATTTAGGAGACCTGACTTGACTATGTTGGAGACCTGACTATGTAGTAGACCTGACATGACTATGTAGTAGACCTGACCTGACTATGTAGGAGACCTGACCTGACTATGTAGGAGACCTGACTATGTAGTAGACCTGACCTGACTATGTAGTAGACCTGACTATGTAGGATACCTGACCTGACTGTGTAGGAGACCTGACCTGACTATGTAGGAGACCTGCCCTGTCTATGTAGTAGACCTGACCTGACTATGTAGGAGACCTGACCTGACTATTTAGGAGACCTGACCTGACTATGTAGGAGACCTGACCTGACTATGTAGGAGACCTGACCTGACTGTGTTAGAGACCTGACTATGTAGTAGACCTGACCTGACTATGTAGGAGACCTGACCTGACTATTTTGGAGACCTGACTATGTAGTAGACCTGACCTGACTATGTAGTAGACCTGACTATGTAGGATACCTGACCTGACTGTGTAGGAGACCTGACCTGACTATGTAGGAGACATGCCCTGTCTATGTAGTAGACCTGACCTGACTATGTAGGAGACCTGACCTGACTATACAGGAGACCTGACCTGTCTATGTAGTAGACCTTAATATGTAGTAGACCTGACCTGACTATGTAGGAAACCTGACCTGACTGTGTTAGAGACCTGACTATGTAGGAGACCTGACCTGACTATGTAGGAGATCTGACCAGACTATGTAGGAAACCTGACCAGACTATGTAGCAGACCTGACCAGACTATGTAGGAGATCTGACCTGACTATGTAGGAGACCTGACCTGACTATGTAGGAGAACTGACCTGACTATGTAGGAGACCTGACCTGACTATGTAGAGACCTGACCTGACTATGTAGTAGACCCTACCTGACTATGTAGGAGACCTGACCTGACTATGTAGGACACCTGACCAGACTATGTAGGAGATCTGACCAGACTATTTAGGAAACCTGACCAGACTATGTAGGAGACCTGACCAGACTATGTAGGAGACCTGACCTGACTATGTAGGAGACCTGACCTGACTATGTAGGAGACCTGACCTGACTATGTAGGAGACCTGACCTGACTATGTAGGAGACCTGACCTGACTATGTAGAGACCTGACCTGACTATGTAGGAGACCTGACCTGACTTTGTAGGAGACCTGACTTGACTATGTTGGAGACCTGACTATGTAGGAGACCTGACCTGACTATATAGGATACCTGACCTGACAATTTAGGAGACCTGACTTGACTATGTTGGAGACCTGACTATGTAGTAGACCTGACATGACTATGTAGTAGACCTGACCTGACTATGTAGGAGACCTGACCTGACTATGTAGGAGACCTGACTATGTAGTAGACCTGACCTGACTATGTAGTAGACCTGACTATGTAGGATACCTGACCTGACTGTGTAGGAGACCTGACCTGACTATGTAGGAGACCTGCCCTGTCTATGTAGTAGACCTGACCTGACTATGTAGGAGACCTGACCTGACTATTTAGGAGACCTGACCTGACTATGTAGGAGACCTGACCTGACTATGTAGGAGACCTGAGCTGTCTATGTAGTAGACCTTAATATGTAATAGACCTGACCTGACTATGTAGGAGACCTGACCTGACTGTGTTAGAGACCTGACTATGTAGTAGACCTGACCTGACTATGTAGGAGACCTGACCTGACTATTTTGGAGACCTGACTATGTAGTAGACCTGACCTGACTATGTAGTAGACCTGACTATGTAGGATACCTGACCTGACTGTGTAGGAGACCTGACCTGACTATGTAGGAGACATGCCCTGTCTATGTAGTAGACCTGACCTGACTATGTAGGAGACCTGACCTGACTATACAGGAGACCTGACCTGTCTATGTAGTAGACCTTAATATGTAGTAGACCTGACCTGACTATGTAGGAGACCTGACCTGACTGTGTTAGAGACCTGACTATGTAGGAGACCTGACCTGACTATGTAGGAGACCTGACCTGTCTATGTAGTAGACCTTAATATGTAGGAGACCTGACCTGACTATGTAGTAGACCTTAATATGTAGGAGACCTGACCTGACTATGTAGGAGACCTGACCTGACTATGTAGTAGACCTTAATTTGTAGGAGACCTGACCTGACTATGTAGGAGACCTGACCAGACTATGTAGGAGACCTGACCTGACTTTTTAGGAGACCTGACCTGACTATGTAGGAGACCTGACCTGACTATGTAGGATACCTTACCTGACTATGTAGGAGACCTGACCTGACTATGTCGGAGACCTGACCTGACTATGTAGAGACCTGACCTGACTATGTAGGAGACCTGACCTGACTTTGTAGGAGACCTGACTTGACTATGTTGGAGACCTGACTATGTAGGAGACCTGACCTGACTATGTAGGATACCTGACCTGACAATTTAGGAGACCTGACTTGACTATGTTGGAGACCTGACTATGTATTAGACCTGACAAGACTATGTAGTAGACCTGACCTGACTATGTAGGAGACCTGAACTGACTATTTTGGAGACCTGACTATGTGGGTAGACCTGACCTGACTATGTAGTAGACCTGACTATGTAGAATACCTGACCTGGCTGTGTAGGAGACCTGACCTGACTGTGTAGGAGACCTGACCTGACTATGTAAGAGACCTGACCTGTCTATGTAGTAGACCTGACCTGACTATGTAGGAGACCTGACCTGACTATTTAGGAGACCTGACCTGACTATGTAAGAGACCTGACCTGACTATGTAGGAGACCTGACCTGTGTATGTAGTAGACGTTAATATGTAGTAGACCTGACCTGACTATGTAGGAGACCTGACCTGACTGTGTTAGAGACCTGACTATGTAGGAGACCTGACCTGACTATGTAGGAGACCTGACCTGTCTATGTTGTAGACCTTAATATGTAGGAGACCTGACCTGACTGACTATGTAGGAGACCTGACCTGCCTATGTAGAAGACCTTAATATGTTGGAGACCTGACCTGACTATGTAGGAGACCTGACCTGACTATTTAGGAGACCTGACCTGACTATGTAGTAGACCTGACCTGACTATGTAGTAGACCTGACTATGTAGGATACCTGACCTGACTGTGTAGGAGACCTGCCCTGACTATGTAGGAGACCTGACCTGTCTATGTAGTAGACCTGACCTGACTATGTAGGAGACCTGACCTGACTATTTAGGAGACCTGACCTGACTATGTAGGAGACCTGACCTGACTATGTAGGAGACCTGACCTGACTTTGTAGGAGACCTGACTTGACTATGTTGGAGACCTGACTATGTAGGAGACCTGACATGACTATGTAGTAGACCTGACCTGACTATGTAGGAGACCTGACCTGACTATGTAGGAAACCTGACCTGACTATGTAGGAGACCTGACCAGACTATATTGGAGATCTGACCAGACTATGTAGGAGACCTGACCAGACTATGTAGGAGACCTGACCAGACTATGTAGGAGACCTGACCAGACTATATTGGAGATCTGACTATGTAGGATACCTGACTATGTATGAGACCTGGCTAGGTAGGATACCTGACCTGACTATGTAGGAGACCTGACCTGACTTTTTAGGAGACCTGACCTGACTATTTAGGAGACCTGACCTGACTATTTAGGAGACCTGACCTGACTATGTAGGAGACCTTACCTGACTATGTAGGAGACCTGACCTGACTATGTAGAGACCTGACCTGACTATGTAGAGACCTGACCTGACTATGTAGGAGACCTGACCTGACTATGTAGGAGTCCTGACCAGACTATGTAGGAGACCTGACCAGACTATGTAGGAGACCTGACCAGACTATATTGGAGATCTGACTATGTAGGATACCTGACTATGTATGAGACCTGACTAGGTAGGATACCTGACCTGACTATTTAGGAGACCTGACCTGACTATGTAGGAGACCTGACCTGACTATTTAGGAGACCTGACCTGACTATGTAGGAGACCTGACCTGACTATGTAGGAGACCTGACCTGACTATGTAGTAGACCTTAATTTGTAGGAGACCTGACCTGACTATGTAGGAGACCTGACCTGACTATGTAGGATACCTGACCTGACAATTTAGGAGACCTGACCAGACTATGTAGGAGACCTGACCTGACTTTTTAGGAGACCTGACCTGACTATGTAGGAGACCTGACCTGACTATGTAGGATACCTTACCTGACTATGTAGGAGACCTGACCTGACTATGTCGGAGACCTGACCTGACTATGTAGAGACCTGACCTGACTATGTAGGAGACCTGACCTGACTTTGTAGGAGACCTGACTTGACTATGTTGGAGACCTGACTATGTAGGAGACCTGACCTGACTATGTAGGATACCTGACCTGACAATTTAGGAGACCTGACTTGACTATGTTGGAGACCTGACTATGTATTAGACCTGACAAGACTATGTAGTAGACCTGACCTGACTATGTAGGAGACCTGAACTGACTATTTTGGAGACCTGACTATGTGGGTAGACCTGACCTGACTATGTAGTAGACCTGACTATGTAGAATACCTGACCTGGCTGTGTAGGAGACCTGACCTGACTGTGTAGGAGACCTGACCTGACTATGTAGGAGACCTGACCTGTCTATGTAGTAGACCTGACCTGACTATGTAGGAGACCTGACCTGACTATTTAGGAGACCTGACCTGACTATGTAAGAGACCTGACCTGACTATGTAGGAGACCTGACCTGTGTATGTAGTAGACGTTAATATGTAGTAGACCTGACCTGACTATGTAGGAGACCTGACCTGACTGTGTTAGAGACCTGACTATGTAGGAGACCTGACCTGACTATGTAGGAGACCTGACCTGTCTATGTTGTAGACCTTAATATGTAGGAGACCTGACCTGACTGACTATGTAGGAGACCTGACCTGCCTATGTAGTAGACCTTAATATGTTGGAGACCTGACCTGACTATGTAGGAGACCTGACCTGACTATTTAGGAGACCTGACCTGACTATGTAGTAGACCTGACCTGACTATGTAGTAGACCTGACTATGTAGGATACCTGACCTGACTGTGTAGGAGACCTGCCCTGACTATGTAGGAGACCTGACCTGTCTATGTAGTAGACCTGACCTGACTATGTAGGAGACCTGACCTGACTATTTAGGAGACCTGACCTGACTATGTAGGAGACCTGACCTGACTATGTAGGAGACCTGACCTGACTTTGTAGGAGACCTGACTTGACTATGTTGGAGACCTGACTATGTAGGAGACCTGACATGACTATGTAGTAGACCTGACCTGACTATGTAGGAGACCTGACCTGACTATGTAGGATACCTTACCTGACTATGTAGGAGACCTGACCTGACTATGTCGGAGACCTGACCTGACTATGTAGAGACCTGACCTGACTATGTAGGAGACCTGACCTGACTTTGTAGGAGACCTGACTTGACTATGTTGGAGACCTGACTATGTAGGAGACCTGACCTGACTATGTAGGATACCTGACCTGACAATTTAGGAGACCTGACTTGACTATGTTGGAGACCTGACTATGTATTAGACCTGACAAGACTATGTAGTAGACCTGACCTGACTATGTAGGAGACCTGAACTGACTATTTTGGAGACCTGACTATGTGGGTAGACCTGACCTGACTATGTAGTAGACCTGACTATGTAGAATACCTGACCTGGCTGTGTAGGAGACCTGACCTGACTGTGTAGGAGACCTGACCTGACTATGTAGGAGACCTGACCTGTCTATGTAGTAGACCTGACCTGACTATGTAGGAGACCTGACCTGACTATTTAGGAGACCTGACCTGACTATGTAAGAGACCTGACCTGACTATGTAGGAGACCTGACCTGTGTATGTAGTAGACGTTAATATGTAGTAGACCTGACCTGACTATGTAGGAGACCTGACCTGACTGTGTTAGAGACCTGACTATGTAGGAGACCTGACCTGACTATGTAGGAGACCTGACCTGTCTATGTTGTAGACCTTAATATGTAGGAGACCTGACCTGACTGACTATGTAGGAGACCTGACCTGCCTATGTAGAAGACCTTAATATGTTGGAGACCTGACCTGACTATGTAGGAGACCTGACCTGACTATTTAGGAGACCTGACCTGACTATGTAGTAGACCTGACCTGACTATGTAGTAGACCTGACTATGTAGGATACCTGACCTGACTGTGTAGGAGACCTGCCCTGACTATGTAGGAGACCTGACCTGTCTATGTAGTAGACCTGACCTGACTATGTAGGAGACCTGACCTGACTATTTAGGAGACCTGACCTGACTATGTAGGAGACCTGACCTGACTATGTAGGAGACCTGACCTGACTTTGTAGGAGACCTGACTTGACTATGTTGGAGACCTGACTATGTAGGAGACCTGACATGACTATGTAGTAGACCTGACCTGACTATGTAGGAGACCTGACCTGACTATGTAGGAAACCTGACCTGACTATGTAGGAGACCTGACCAGACTATATTGGAGATCTGACCAGACTATGTAGGAGACCTGACCAGACTATGTAGGAGACCTGACCAGACTATGTAGGAGACCTGACCAGACTATATTGGAGATCTGACTATGTAGGATACCTGACTATGTATGAGACCTGGCTAGGTAGGATACCTGACCTGACTATGTAGGAGACCTGACCTGACTTTTTAGGAGACCTGACCTGACTATTTAGGAGACCTGACCTGACTATTTAGGAGACCTGACTTGACTATGTAGGAGACCTTACCTGACTATGTAGGAGACCTGACCTGACTATGTAGGAGACCTGACCTGACTATGTAGAGACCTGACCTGACTATGTAGAGACCTGACCTGACTATGTAGGAGACCTGACCTGACTATGTAGGAGATCTGACCAGACTATGTAGGAGACCTGACCAGACTATGTAGGAGACCTGACCTGACTATGTAGGAGACCTGACCTGACTATGTAGGAGACCTGACCTGACTATGTAGAGACCTGACCTGACTATGTAGAGACCTGACCTGACTATGTAGGAGACCTGACCTGACTATGTAGGAGTCCTGACCAGACTATGTAGGAGACCTGACCAGACTATGTAGGAGACCTGACCAGACTATATTGGAGATCTGACTATGTAGGATACCTGACTATGTATGAGACCTGACTAGGTAGGATACCTGACCTGACTATGTAGGAGACCTGACCTGACTATTTAGGAGACCTGACCTGACTATGTAGGAGACCTGACCTGACTATGTAGGAGACCTGACCTGACTATGTAGTAGACCTTAATTTGTAGGAGACCTGACCTGACTATGTAGGAGACCTGACCTGACTATGTAGGATACCTGACCTGACAATTTAGGAGACCTGACCAGACTATGTAGGAGACCTGACCTGACTTTTTAGGAGACCTGACCTGACTATGTAGGAGACCTGACCTGACTATGTAGGATACCTTACCTGACTATGTAGGAGACCTGACCTGACTATGTCGGAGACCTGACCTGACTATGTAGAGACCTGACCTGACTATGTAGGAGACCTGACCTGACTTTGTAGGAGACCTGACTTGACTATGTTGGAGACCTGACTATGTAGGAGACCTGACCTGACTATGTAGGATACCTGACCTGACAATTTAGGAGACCTGACTTGACTATGTTGGAGACCTGACTATGTATTAGACCTGACAAGACTATGTAGTAGACCTGACCTGACTATGTAGGAGACCTGAACTGACTATTTTGGAGACCTGACTATGTGGGTAGACCTGACCTGACTATGTAGTAGACCTGACTATGTAGAATACCTGACCTGGCTGTGTAGGAGACCTGACCTGACTGTGTAGGAGACCTGACCTGACTATGTAGGAGACCTGACCTGTCTATGTAGTAGACCTGACCTGACTATGTAGGAGACCTGACCTGACTATTTAGGAGACCTGACCTGACTATGTAAGAGACCTGACCTGACTATGTAGGAGACCTGACCTGTGTATGTAGTAGACGTTAATATGTAGTAGACCTGACCTGACTATGTAGGAGACCTGACCTGACTGTGTTAGAGACCTGACTATGTAGGAGACCTGACCTGACTATGTAGGAGACCTGACCTGTCTATGTTGTAGACCTTAATATGTAGGAGACCTGACCTGACTGACTATGTAGGAGACCTGACCTGCCTATGTAGTAGACCTTAATATGTTGGAGACCTGACCTGACTATGTAGGAGACCTGACCTGACTATTTAGGAGACCTGACCTGACTATGTAGTAGACCTGACCTGACTATGTAGTAGACCTGACTATGTAGGATACCTGACCTGACTGTGTAGGAGACCTGCCCTGACTATGTAGGAGACCTGACCTGTCTATGTAGTAGACCTGACCTGACTATGTAGGAGACCTGACCTGACTATTTAGGAGACCTGACCTGACTATGTAGGAGACCTGACCTGACTATGTAGGAGACCTGACCTGACTTTGTAGGAGACCTGACTTGACTATGTTGGAGACCTGACTATGTAGGAGACCTGACATGACTATGTAGTAGACCTGACCTGACTATGTAGGAGACCTGACCTGACTATGTAGGAAACCTGACCTGACTATGTAGGAGACCTGACCAGACTATATTGGAGATCTGACCAGACTATGTAGGAGACCTGACCAGACTATGTAGGAGACCTGACCAGACTATGTAGGAGACCTGACCAGACTATATTGGAGATCTGACTATGTAGGATACCTGACTATGTATGAGACCTGGCTAGGTAGGATACCTGACCTGACTATGTAGGAGACCTGACCTGACTTTTTAGGAGACCTGACCTGACTATTTAGGAGACCTGACCTGACTATGTAGGAGACCTTACCTGACTATGTAGGAGACCTGACCTGACTATGTAGGAGACCTGACCTGACTATGTAGAGACCTGACCTGTCTATGTAGTAGACCTGACCTGACTATGTAGGAGACCTGACCTGACTATTTAGGAGACCTGACCTGACTATGTAAGAGACCTGACCTGACTATGTAGGAGACCTGACCTGTGTATGTAGTAGACGTTAATATGTAGTAGACCTGACCTGACTATGTAGGAGACCTGACCTGACTGTGTTAGAGACCTGACTATGTAGGAGACCTGACCTGACTATGTAGGAGACCTGACCTGTCTATGTTGTAGACCTTAATATGTAGGAGACCTGACCTGACTGACTATGTAGGAGACCTGACCTGCCTATGTAGTAGACCTTAATATGTTGGAGACCTGACCTGACTATGTAGGAGACCTGACCTGACTATTTAGGAGACCTGACCTGACTATGTAGTAGACCTGACCTGACTATGTAGTAGACCTGACTATGTAGGATACCTGACCTGACTGTGTAGGAGACCTGCCCTGACTATGTAGGAGACCTGACCTGTCTATGTAGTAGACCTGACCTGACTATGTAGGAGACCTGACCTGACTATTTAGGAGACCTGACCTGACTATGTAGGAGACCTGACCTGACTATGTAGGAGACCTGACCTGACTTTGTAGGAGACCTGACTTGACTATGTTGGAGACCTGACTATGTAGGAGACCTGACATGACTATGTAGTAGACCTGACCTGACTATGTAGGAGACCTGACCTGACTATGTAGGAAACCTGACCTGACTATGTAGGAGACCTGACCAGACTATATTGGAGATCTGACCAGACTATGTAGGAGACCTGACCAGACTATGTAGGAGACCTGACCAGACTATGTAGGAGACCTGACCAGACTATATTGGAGATCTGACTATGTAGGATACCTGACTATGTATGAGACCTGGCTAGGTAGGATACCTGACCTGACTATGTAGGAGACCTGACCTGACTTTTTAGGAGACCTGACCTGACTATTTAGGAGACCTGACCTGACTATGTAGGAGACCTTACCTGACTATGTAGGAGACCTGACCTGACTATGTAGGAGACCTGACCTGACTATGTAGAGACCTGACCTGACTATGTAGAGACCTGACCTGACTATGTAGGAGACCTGACCTGACTATGTAGGAGATCTGACCAGACTATGTAGGAGACCTGACCAGACTATGTAGGAGACCTGACCTGACTATGTAGGAGACCTGACCTGACTATGTAGGAGACCTGACCTGACTATGTAGAGACCTGACCTGACTATGTAGAGACCTGACCTGACTATGTAGGAGACCTGACCTGACTATGTAGGAGTCCTGACCAGACTATGTAGGAGACCTGACCAGACTATGTAGGAGACCTGACCAGACTATATTGGAGATCTGACTATGTAGGATACCTGACTATGTATGAGACCTGACTAGGTAGGATACCTGACCTGACTATGTAGGAGACCTGACCTGACTATTTAGGAGACCTGACCTGACTATGTAGGAGACCTTACCTGACTATGTAGGAGACTTGACCTGGCTATGTAGGAGATCTGACCTGACTATGTAGGAGACCTGACCTGTGTATGTAGTAGACGTTAATATGTAGTAGACCTGACCTGACTATGTAGGAGACCTGACCTGACTGTGTTAGAGACCTGACTATGTAGGAGACCTGACCTGACTATGTAGGAGACCTGACCTGTCTATGTTGTAGACCTTAATATGTAGGAGACCTGACCTGAACTGACTATGTAGGAGACCTGACCTGCCTATGTAGTAGACCTTAATATGTTGGAGACCTGACCTGACTATGTAGGAGACCTGACCTGACTATTTAGGAGACCTGACCTGACTATGTAGTAGACCTGACCTGACTATGTAGTAGACCTGACTATGTAGGATACCTGACCTGACTGTGTAGGAGACCTGCCCTGACTATGTAGGAGACCTGCCCTGACTATGTAGTAGACCTGACCTGACTATGTAGGAGACCTGACCTGACTATTTAGGAGACCTGACCTGACTATGTAGGAGACCTGACCTGACTATGTAGGAGACCTGACCTGACTTTGTAGGAGACCTGACTTGACTATGTTGGAGACCTGACTATGTAGGAGACCTGACCTGACTATGTAGTAGACCTGACCTGACTATGTAGGAGACCTGACCTGACTATGTAGGAAACCTGACCTGACTATGTAGGAGACCTGACCAGACTATATTGGAGATCTGACCAGACTATGTAGGAGACCTGACCAGACTATGTAGGAGACCTGACCAGACTATGTAGGAGACCTGACCAGACTATATTGGAGATCTGACTATGTAGGATACCTGACTATGTATGAGACCTGGCTAGGTAGGATACCTGACCTGACTATGTAGGAGACCTGACCTGACTTTTTAGGAGACCTGACCTGACTATTTAGGAGACCTGACCTGACTATGTAGGAGACCTTACCTGACTATGTAGGAGACCTGACCTGACTATGTTGGAGACCTGACCTGACTATGTAGTCTCCTACATAGTCAGGTCAGGTCTCTACATAGTCTGGTCAGGTAACCTACATAGTCAGGTCAGGTCTCCTAAATAGTCAGGTCAGGTCTCCTACATAGTCAGGTCAGGTCTCCTACATATTAAGGTATACTACATAGTCAGGTCAGGTCTCCTACATAGTCAGGTCAGGTATCCTACATATTAAGGTCTACTACATAGACAGGTCAGGTCTCCTACATAGTCAGGTCAGGTCTCCTACATAGTCAGGTCTCTAACACAGTCAGGTCAGGTCTCCTACATAGTCAGGTCAGGTCTCCTACATAGTCAGGTCAGGTCTCCTAAATAGTCAGGTCAGGTCTCCTACATAGTCAGGTCAGGTCTACTACATAGACAGGTCAGGTCTCCTACATAGTCAGGTCAGGTCTCCTACACAGTCAGGTCAGGTCTCCTACACAGTCAGGTCAGGTATCCTACATAGTCAGGTCTACTACATAGTCAGGTCAGGTCTACTACATAGTCAGGTCTCCAAAATAGTCAGGTAAGGTCTCCTACATAGTCAGGTCAGGTCTACTACATAGTCATGTCAGGTCTACTACATAGTCAGGTCTCCAACATAGTCAAGTCAGGTCTCCTAAATTGTCAGGTCAGGTATCCTACATAGTCAGGTCAGGTATCCTGCATAGTCAGGTCTCCAACATAGTCAAGTCAGGTCTCCTACAAAGTCAGGTCAGGTCTCCTACATAGTCAGGTCAGGTCTCTACATAGTCTGGTCAGGTCTCCTACATAGTCAGGTCAGGTCTCCTAAATAGTCAGGTCAGGTCTCCTACATATTAAGGTCTACTACATAGTCAGGTCAGGTCTCCTACATAGTCAGGTCAGGTCTCCTACATATTAAGGTCTACTACATAGACAGGTCAGGTCTCCTACAGAGTCAGGTCAGGTCTCCAACATAGTCAGGTCTCTAACACAGTCAGGTCAGGTCTCCTACATAGTCAGGTCAGGTCTCTACATAGTCAGGTCAGGTCTCCTACATAGTCAGGTCAGGTCTCTACATAGTCAGGTCAGGTCTCGTACATAGTCAGGTCAGGTGTCCTACATAGTCAGGTCAGGTCTCCTACATAGTCAGGTCAGGTCTCCTAAAAAGTCAGGTCAGGTCTCCTACATAGTCAGGTCAGGTCTCCTACATAGTCAGGTCAGGTCTCCTACATAGTCAGGTCAGGTCTCCTACATAGTCAGGTCAGGTCTCCAACATAGTCAAGTCAGGTCTCCTACAAAGTCAGGTCAGGTCTCCTACATAGTCAGGTCAGGTTTCTACATGGTCAGGTCCGGTCTCCTACATAGTCAGGTCAGGTCTCTACATAGTCAGGTCAGGTCTCCTACATAGTCATGTCAGGTCTCCTACATAGTCAGGTCAGGTCTCCTACATAGTCAGGTCAGGTCTCCTACATAGTCAGGTCAAGTCTCCTAAAAAGTCAGGTCAGGTCTCCTACATAGTCTGGTCAGGTCTCCTACATAGTCTGGTCAGGTGTCCTACATAGTCAGGTCAGGTGTCCTACATAGTCAGGTCAGGTCTCCTACATAGTCAGGTCAGGTCTACTACATAGTCACGTCAGGTCTCCTAAATAGTCAGGTCAGGTCTCCTACATAGTCAGGTCAGGTCTCCTACATATTAAGGTCTACTACATAGTCAGGTCAGGTCTCCTACATATTAAGGTCTACTACATAGACAGGTCAGGTCTCCTACATAGTTAGGTCAGGTCTCCTACATAGTCAGGTCTCCAACATAGTCAGGTCAGGTGTCCTACATAGTCAGGTCAGGTCTCCTACACAGTCAGGTCAGGTCTACTACATAGTCACGTCAGGTCTCCTAAATAGTCAGGTCAGGTCTCCTACATAGTCAGGTCAGGTCTCCTAAATAGTCAGGTCAGGTCTCCTACATAGTCAGGTCAGGTCTCCTACATATTAAGGTCTTCTACATAGTCAGGTCAGGTCTCCTACATATTCAGGTCAGGTCTCCTACATAGTCAGGTCAGGTCTCCTACATAGTCATGTCAGGTCTCCTAAATTGTCAGGTCAGGTCTCCTACATAGTCAGGTCAGGTCTACAACATAGACAGTTCAGGTCTCCTACATAGTCAGGTCAGGTCTCCTACACAGTCAGGTCAGGTCTCCTACACAGTCAGGTCAGGTATCCTACATAGTCAGGTCTACTACATAGTCAGGTCAGGTCTACTACATAGTCAGGTCTCCAAAATAGTCAGGTCAGGTCTCCTACATAGTCAGGTCAGGTCTACTACATAGTCATGTCAGGTCTACTACATAGTCAGGTCTCCAACATAGTCAAGTCAGGTCTCCTAAATTGTCAGGTCAGGTATCCTACATAGTCAGGTCAGGTATCCTGCATAGTCAGGTCTCCAACATAGTCAAGTCAGGTCTCCTACAAAGTCAGGTCAGGTCTCCTACATAGTCAGGTCAGGTCTCTACATAGTCAGGTCAGGTCTCCTACATAGTCAGGTCAGGTCTCTACATAGTCTGGTCAGGTAACCTACATAGTCAGGTCAGGTCTCCTAAATAGTCAGGTCAGGTCTCCTACATAGTCAGGTCAGGTCTCCTACATATTAAGGTATACTACATAGTCAGGTCAGGTCTCCTACATAGTCAGGTCAGGTATCCTACATATTAAGGTCTACTACATAGACAGGTCAGGTCTCCTACATAGTCAGGTCAGGTCTCCTACATAGTCAGGTCTCTAACACAGTCAGGTCAGGTCTCCTACATAGTCAGGTCAGGTCTCCTACATAGTCAGGTCAGGTCTCCTAAATAGTCAGGTCAGGTCTCCTACATAGTCAGGTCAGGTCTACTACATAGACAGGTCAGGTCTCCTACATAGTCAGGTCAGGTCTCCTACACAGTCAGGTCAGGTCTCCTACACAGTCAGGTCAGGTATCCTACATAGTCAGGTCTACTACAAAGTCAGGTCAGGTCTACTACATAGTCAGGTCTCCAAAATAGTCAGGTAAGGTCTCCTACATAGTCAGGTCAGGTCTACTACATAGTCATGTCAGGTCTACTACATAGTCAGGTCTCCAACATAGTCAAGTCAGGTCTCCTAAATTGTCAGGTCAGGTATCCTACATAGTCAGGTCAGGTATCCTGCATAGTCAGGTCTCCAACATAGTCAAGTCAGGTCTCCTACAAAGTCAGGTCAGGTCTCCTACATAGTCAGGTCAGGTCTCTACATAGTCTGGTCAGGTCTCCTACATAGTCAGGTCAGGTCTCCTAAATAGTCAGGTCAGGTCTCCTACATATTAAGGTCTACTACATAGTCAGGTCAGGTCTCCTACATAGTCAGGTCAGGTCTCCTACATATTAAGGTCTACTACATAGACAGGTCAGGTCTCCTACAGAGTCAGGTCAGGTCTCCAACATAGTCAGGTCTCTAACACAGTCAGGTCAGGTCTCCTACATAGTCAGGTCAGGTCTCTACATAGTCAGGTCAGGTCTCCTACATAGTCAGGTCAGGTCTCTACATAGTCAGGTCAGGTCTCCTACATAGTCAGGTCAGGTCTCCTACATAGTCAGGTCAGGTCTCCTACATAGTCAGGTCAGGTCTCCTACATAGTCAGGTCAGGTCTCCTAAAAAGTCAGGTCAGGTCTCCTACATAGTCTGGTCAGGTCTCCTACATAGTCTGGTCAGGTCTCCTACATAGTCAGGTCAGGTGTCCTACATAGTCAGGTCAGGTCTACTACATAGTCACGTCAGGTCTCCTAAATAGTCAGGTCAGGTCTCCTACATAGTCAGGTCAGGTCTCCTAAATAGTCTGGTCAGGTCTCCTACATAGTCAGGTCAGGTCTCAAACATATTAAGGTATACTACATAGTCTGGTCAGGTCTCCTACATAGTCTGGTCAGGTTTCCTACATAGTCAGGTCAGGTGTCCTACATAGTCAGGTCAGGTCTCCTACATAGTCAGGTCAGGTCTACTACATAGTCACGTCAGGTCTCCTAAATAGTCAGGTCAGGTCTCCTACATAGTCAGGTCAGGTCTCCTAAATAGTCAGGTCAGGTCTCCTACATAGTCAGGTCAGATCTCAAACATATTAAGGTCTACTACATAGTCAGGTAAGGTCTCCTACATAGTCAGGTCAGGTCTCCTACATATTAAGGTCTACTACATAGACAGGTCAGGTCTCCTACATAGTCAGGTCAGGTCTCCTACATAGTCAGGTCTCTAACACAGTCAGGTCAGGTCTCCTACATAGTCAGGTCAGGTCTAATACATATTAAGGTCTACTACATAGACAGGTCAGGTCTCCTACATAGTCAGGTCAGGTCTCCTACATAGTCAGGTCAGGTCTCCTAAATAGTCAGGTCAGGTCTCCTACATAGTCAGGTCAGGTCTACTACATAGACAGGTCAGGTCTCCTACATAGTCAGGTCAGGTCTCCTACACAGTCAGATCAGGTCTCCTACACAGTCAGGTCAGGTCTACTACATAGTCAGGTCTCCAAAATAGTCAGGTCAGGTCTCCTACATAGTCAGGTCAGGTCTACTACATAGTCATGTCAGGTCTACTACATAGTCAGGTCTCCAACATAGTCAAGTCAGGTCTCCTAAATTGTCAGGTCAGGTATCCTACATAGTCAGGTCAGGTCTCCTACATAGTCAGGTCTCCAACATAGTCAAGTCAGGTCTCCTACAAAGTCAGGTCAGGTCTCCTACATAGTCAGGTCAGGTCTCTACATAGTCAGGTCAGGTCTCCTACATAGTCAGGTCAGGTCTCTACATAGTCAGGTCAGGTCTCCTACATAGTCAGGTCAGGTCTCCTACATAGTCTGGTCAGGTTTCCTACATAGTCTGGTCAGATCTCCTACATAGTCTGGTCAGATCTCCTACATAGTCTGGTCAGGTGTCCTACATAGTCAGGTCAGGTGTCCTACATAGTCAGGTCAGGTCTCCTACATAGTCAGGTCAGGTCTACTACAGAGTCACGTCAGGTCTCCTAAATAGTCAGGTCAGGTCTCCTACATAGTCAGGTCAGGTCTCCTACATATTAAGGTCTACTACATAGTCAGGTCAGGTCTCCTACATATTAAGGTCTACTACATAGACAGGTCAGGTCTCCTACATAGTCAGGTCAGGTCTCCTACATAGTCAGGTCAGGTCTCCTACATAGTCAGGTCAGGTCTCCTAAATAGTCAGGACAGGTCTCCTACATAGTTAGGTCAGGTCTCCTACATAGTCAGGTCTCCTACATAGTCAGGTCAGGTCTCCTACATAGTCAGGTCAGGTCTCTACATAGTCAGGTCAGATCTCCTACATAGCCAGGTCAAGTCTCCTACATAGTCAGGTAAGGTCTCCTACATAGTCAGGTCAGGTCTCCTAAATAGTCAGGTCAGGTCTCCTACATAGTCAGGTCAGGTATCCTACCTAGTCAGGTCTCATACATAGTCAGGTATCCTACATAGTCAGATCTCCAATATAGTCTGGTCAGGTCTCCTACATAGTCTGGTCAGGTCTCCTACATAGTCTGGTCAGGACTCCTACATAGTCAGGTCAGGTCTCCTACATAGTCAGGTCAGGTCTCTACATAGTCAGGTCAGGTCTCTACATAGTCAGGTCAGGTCTCCTACATAGTCAGGTCAGGTCTCCTACATAGTCAGGTAAGGTCTCCTACATAGTCAGGTCTCCTACATAGTCTGGTCAGGTCTCCTACATAGTCTGGTCAGATCTCCTACATAGTCAGGTCAGGTCTCCTACATAGTCAGGTCAGGTCTCTACATAGTCAGGTCTGACCTGACTATGTAGGAGACCTGACCTGACTATGTAGGAGACCTGACCTGACTTTGTAGGAGACCTGACTTGACTATGTTGGAGACCTGACTATGTAGGTTACCTGACCAGACTATGTAGAGACCTGACCTGACTATGTAGGAGACCTGACCTGAATATGTAGGAGACCTGACCTGACTATGTAGAAGACCTTAATATGTAGGAGACCTGACCTGACTATGTAGGAGACCTGACCTGACTATGTAGGAGACCTGACCTGACTATGTAGGAGACCTGACCTGACTATTTAGGAGACCTGACGTGACTATGTTGTAGACCTGACCTGACTGTGTAGGAGACCTGACCTGACTATGTAGGACACCTGACCTGACTATGTTGGAGACCTGCCTATGTAGGAGACCTGACCTAACTATGTAGGAGACCTGACCTGTCTATGTAGTAGACCTTAATATGTAGGAGACCTGACCTGACTATGTAGTAGACCTTAATATGTAGGAGACCTGACCTGACTATGTAGGAGACCTGACCTGACTATTTAGGAGACCTGACGTGACTATGTAGTAGACCTGACCTGACTATGTAGGAGACCTGACCTGACTATGTAGGACACCTGACCAGACTATGTAGGAGACCTGACCAGACTATGTAGGAGACCTGACCTGACTTTTTAGGAGACTTGACCTGACTATGTAGGAGACCTGACCTGACTATGTAGGAGACCTGACCTGACTATGTAGGAGACCTGACATGACTATGTAGGAGACCTGACCTGACTATGTAGAGACCTGACCTGACTATGTAGGAGACCTGACCTGACTATGTAGAAACCTGACCTGACTATGTAGGAGACCTGACCTGACTTTGTAGGAGACCTGACTTGACTATGTTGGAGACCTGACTATGTAGGAGACCTGACCTGACTATGTAGGATACCTGACCTGACAATTTAGGAGACCTGACTTGACTATGTTGGAGACCTGACTATGTAGTAGACCTGACATGACTATGTAGTAGACCTGACCTGACTATGTAGTAGACCTGACCTGACTATTTTGGAGACCTGACTATGTAGTAGACCTGACCTGACTATGTAGTAGACCTGACTATGTAGGATACCTGACCTGACTGTGTAGGAGATCTGACCTGACTGTGTAGGAGACCTGACCTGACTATGTAGGAGACCTGACCTGTCTATGTAGTAGACCTGACCTGACTATGTAGGAGACCTGACCTGACTATTTAGGAGACCTGACCTGACTATGTAGGAGACCTGACCTGACTATGTAGGAGACCTGACCTGACTATGTAGGAGACCTGACCTGTCTATGTAGTAGACCTTAATATGTAGTAGACCTGACCTGACTATGTAGGAGACCTGACCTGACTGTGTTAGAGACCTGACTATGTAGGAGACCTGACCTGACTATGTAGGAGACCTGACCTGTCTATGTAGTAGACCTTAATATGTAGGAGACCTGACCTGACTATGTAGGAGACCTGACCTGACTATGTAGTAGACCTTAATATGTTTGAGACCTGACATGACTATGTAGGAGACCTGACCTGACTATTTAGGAGACCTGTCCTGACTATGTAGGAGACCTGACCTGACTATTTAGGAGACCTGACGTGACTATGTAGTAGACCTGACCTGACTATGTAGGAGACCTGACCTGACTATGTAGGAGACCTGACCTGACTATGTAGGACACCTGACCTGACTATATAGGACACCTGACCAGACTATGTAGGAGATCTGACCAGACTATGTAGGAGACCTGACCAGACTATGTAGGAGACCTGACCTGACTTTTCAGGAGACCTGACCTGACTATGTAGGAGACCTGACCTGACTATGTAGGAGACTTGACCTGACTATGTAGGAGACCTGACCTGACTATGTAGGAGACCTGACCTGACTATTTAGGAGACCTGACGTGACTATGTAGTAGACCTGACCTGACTATGTAGGAGACCTGACCTGAGTATGTAGGACACCTGACCTGACTATGTAGGACACCTGACCAGACTATGTAGGAGATCTGACCAGACTATGTAGGAAACCTGACCAGACTATGTAGGAGACCTGACCAGACTATGTAGGAGACCTGACCTGACTTTTCAGGAGACCTGACCTGACTATGTAGGAGACCTGACCTGACTATGTAGGAGACTTGACCTGACTATGTAGGAGACCTGACCTGACTATGTAGGAGACCTGACCTGACTATGTAGGAGACCTGACCTGACTATTTTGGAGACCTGACTATGTAGTAGACCTGACCTGACTATGTAGTAGACCTGACTATGTAGGATACCTGACCTGACTGTGTAGGAGACCTGACCTGACTGTGTAGGAGACCTGACCTGACTATGTAGGAGACCTGACCAGACTATGTAGGAGACCTGACCAGACTATGTAGGAGACCTGACCTGACTTTTTAGGAGACTTGACCTGACTATGTAGGAGACCTGACCTGACTATGTAGGAGACCTGACCTGACTATGTAGGAGACCTGACATGACTATGTAGGAGACCTGACCTGACTATGTAGAGACCTGACCTGACTATGTAGGAGACCTGACCTGACTATGTAGAGACCTGACCTGACTATGTAGGAGACCTGACCTGACTTTGTAGGAGACCTGACTTGACTATGTTGGAGACCTGACTATGTAGGAGACCTGACCTGACTATGTAGGATACCTGACCTGACAATTTAGGAGACCTGACATGACTATGTAGGAGACCTGACCTGACTATGTAGAGACCTGACCTGACTATGTAGGAGACCTGACCTGACTATGTAGAGACCTGACCTGACTATGTAGGAGACCTGACCTGACTTTGTAGGAGACCTGACTTGACTATGTTGGAGACCTGACTATGTAGGAGACCTGACATGACTATGTAGTATACCTGACCTGACTATGTAGGAGACCTGACTTGACTATGTAGGAGACCTGACCTGACTATGTAGGAGACCTGACCTGACTATGTAGGAAACCTGACCTGACTATGTAGGAGACCTGACCTGTCTATATAGTAGACCTGACCTGACTATGTAGGAGACCTGACATGACTATTTAGGAGACCTGACCTGACTATGTAGGAGACCTGACTTGACTATGTAGTAGACCTGACTATGTAGGAGACCTGACCTGACTATGTAGGAGACCTGACCTGACTATGTAGTAGACCTTAATATGTAGGAGACCTGACCTGACTATGTAGGAGACCTGACCTGACAATTTAGGATACCTGACCTGACTATGTATGAGACCTGACCTGCCTATGTAGGAGACCTGACTAGGTAGGATACCTGACCTGACTATGTAGGAGACCTTACCTGACTTTTTAGGAGACCTGACCTGACTATTTAGGAGACCTGACCTGACTATGTTGGAGACCTGACTATGTAGTAGACCTGACTATGAAGGAGACCTGACTATGTAGGAGACCTGACCTGACCTGACTATTTAGGAGACCTGACCTGACTATTTAGGAGACCTGACCTGACCTGACTATTTAGGAGACCTGACCTGACTATTTAGGAGACCTGACCTGACTATGTAGGAGACCTGACCTGACTGTGTAGGAGACCTGACCTGACTATATAGGAGACCTGACCTGACTATTTAGGAGACCTGACCTGACTATGAAGGAGACCTGACTATGTAGGAGACCTGACCTGACAATTTAGGAGACCTGACCTGACTATGTAGGAGACCTGACCTGACTATGTAGGAGACCTGACCAGACTATGTAGGAGACCTGACCAGACTATGTAGGAGACCTGACCTGACTATGTAGGAGACCTGACCTGACTATGTAGGAGACCTGACCTGACTATGTTGGAGATCTGACTATGTAGGATACCTGACTATGTAGTAGACCTGACTAGGTAGGATACCTGACCTGACTATGTAGGAGCCCTGACCTGACTATGTAGGACACCTGACCTGACTTTTTAGAAGACCTGACCTGACTATTTAGGAGACCTGACATGCCTATTTATTTAGGAGACCTGACCTGACTATGTAGGAGACCTTACCTGACTATGTAGGAGACCTGACCTGACTATGTAGGAGACCTGACTTGACTATGTAGGAGACCTGACCTGACTATGTAGAGACCTGACCTGACTATGTAGGAGACCTGACTTGACTATGTAGGAGACCTGACCTGACTATGTAGAGACCTGACCTGACTATGTAGGAGACCTGACCTGACTATGTAGGAGACCTGACTTGACTATGTAGGAGACCTGACTATGTAGGAGACCTGACATGACTATGTAGTATACCTGACCTGACTATGTAGGAGACCTGACCTGACTATTTTGGAGACCTGACTATGTAGTAGACCTGACCTGACTATTTAGTAGACCTGACAATGTAGGAGACCTGACCTGACTGTGTAGGAGACCTGACCTGACTATGTAGGAGACCTGACCTGACTATGTAGGAGACCTGACATGTCTATGTAGTAGACCTGACCTGACTATGTAAGAGACCTGACCTGATTATTTTGGAGACCTGACCTGACTATGTAGGAGACCTGACCTGACTATGTAGGAGACCTGACCTGACTATGTAGGAGACCTGACCTGTCTATGTAGTAGATCTTATAATGTAGGAGGCCTGACCTGACTATGTAGGAGATCTGACCAGACTATGTAGGAAACCTGACCAGACTATGTAGGAGACCTGACCAGACTATGTAGGAGATTTGACCTGACTATGTAGGAGACCTGACCTGACTATGTAGGAGACCTGACCTGACTATGTAGGAGACCTGACCTGACTATGTAGAGACCTGACCTGACTATGTAGTAGACCCTACCTGACTATGTAGGAGACCTGACCTGACTATGTAGGACACCTGACCAGACTATGTAGGAGATCTGACCAGACTATTTAGGAAACCTGACCAGACTATGTAGGAGACCTGACCAGACTATGTAGGAGACCTGACCAGACTATGTAGGAGACCTGACCTGACTATGTAGGAGACCTGACCTGACTATGTAGGAGACCTGACCTGACTATGTAGGAGACCTGACCTGACTATGTAGGAGACCTGACCTGACTATGTAGAGACCTGACCTGACTATGTAGGAGACCTGACCTGACTTTGTAGGAGACCTGACTTGACTATGTTGGAGACCTGACTATGTAGGAGACCTGACCTGACTATATAGGATACCTGACCTGACAATTTAGGAGACCTGACTTGACTATGTTGGAGACCTGACTATGTAGTAGACCTGACATGACTATGTAGTAGACCTGACCTGACTATGTAGGAGACCTGACCTGACTATGTAGGAGACCTGACTATGTAGTAGACCTGACCTGACTATGTAGTAGACCTGACTATGTAGGATACCTGACCTGACTGTGTAGGAGACCTGACCTGACTATGTAGGAGACCTGCCCTGTCTATGTAGTAGACCTGACCTGACTATGTAGGAGACCTGACCTGACTATTTAGGAGACCTGACCTGACTATGTAGGAGACCTGACCTGACTATGTAGGAGACCTGAGCTGTCTATGTAGTAGACCTTAATATGTAATAGACCTGACCTGACTATGTAGGAGACCTGACCTGACTGTGTTAGAGACCTGACTATGTAGTAGACCTGACCTGACTATGTAGGAGACCTGACCTGACTATTTTGGAGACCTGACTATGTAGTAGACCTGACCTGACTATGTAGTAGACCTGACTATGTAGGATACCTGACCTGACTGTGTAGGAGACCTGACCTGACTATGTAGGAGACATGCCCTGTCTATGTAGTAGACCTGACCTGACTATGTAGGAGACCTGACCTGACTATACAGGAGACCTGACCTGTCTATGTAGTAGACCTTAATATGTAGTAGACCTGACCTGACTATGTAGGAGACCTGACCTGACTGTGTTAGAGACCTGACTATGTAGGAGACCTGACCTGACTATGTAGGAGACCTGACCTGTCTATGTAGTAGACCTTAATATGTAGGAGACCTGACCTGACTATGTAGTAGACCTTAATATGTAGGAGACCTGACCTGACTATGTAGGAGACCTGACCTGACTATGTAGTAGACCTTAATTTGTAGGAGACCTGACCTGACTATGTAGGAGACCTGACCTGACTATGTAGGATACCTGACCTGACAATTTAGGAGACCTGACCAGACTATGTAGGAGACCTGACCTGACTTTTTAGGAGACCTGACCTGACTATGTAGGAGACCTGACCTGACTATGTAGGATACCTTACCTGACTATGTAGGAGACCTGACCTGACTATGTCGGAGACCTGACCTGACTATGTAGAGACCTGACCTGACTATGTAGGAGACCTGACCTGACTTTGTAGGAGACCTGACTTGACTATGTTGGAGACCTGACTATGTAGGAGACCTGACCTGACTATGTAGGATACCTGACCTGACAATTTAGGAGACCTGACTTGACTATGTTGGAGACCTGACTATGTATTAGACCTGACATGACTATGTAGTAGACCTGACCTGACTATGTAGGAGACCTGAACTGACTATTTTGGAGACCTGACTATGTGGGTAGACCTGACCTGACTATGTAGTAGACCTGACTATGTAGAATACCTGACCTGTCTATGTAGTAGACCTGACCTGACTATGTAGGAGACCTGACCTGACTATTTAGGAGACCTGACCTGACTATGTAGGAGACCTGACCTGACTATGTAGGAGACCTGACCTGTGTATGTAGTAGACGTTAATATGTAGTAGACCTGACCTGACTATGTAGGAGACCTGACCTGACTGTGTTAGAGACCTGACTATGTAGGAGACCTGACCTGACTATGTAGGAGACCTGACCTGTCTATGTTGTAGACCTTAATATGTAGGAGACCTGACCTGAACTGACTATGTAGGAGACCTGACCTGCCTATGTAGTAGACCTTAATATGTTGGAGACCTGACCTGACTATGTAGGAGACCTGACCTGACTATTTAGGAGACCTGACCTGACTATGTAGTAGACCTGACCTGACTATGTAGTAGACCTGACTATGTAGGATACCTGACCTGACTGTGTAGGAGACCTGCCCTGACTATGTAGGAGACCTGACCTGTCTATGTAGTAGACCTGACCTGACTATGTAGGAGACCTGACCTGACTATTTAGGAGACCTGACCTGACTATGTAGGAGACCTGACCTGACTATGTAGGAGACCTGACCTGACTTTGTAGGAGACCTGACTTGACTATGTTGGAGACCTGACTATGTAGGAGACCTGACATGACTATGTAGTAGACCTGACCTGACTATGTAGGAGACCTGACCTGACTATGTAGGAAACCTGACCTGACTATGTAGGAGACCTGACCAGACTATATTGGAGATCTGACCAGACTATGTAGGAGACCTGACCAGACTATGTAGGAGACCTGACCAGACTATGTAGGAGACCTGACCAGACTATATTGGAGATCTGACTATGTAGGATACCTGACTATGTATGAGACCTGGCTAGGTAGGATACCTGACCTGACTATGTAGGAGACCTGACCTGACTTTTTAGGAGACCTGACCTGACTATTTAGGAGACCTGACCTGACTATGTAGGAGACCTTACCTGACTATGTAGGAGACCTGACCTGACTATGTAGGAGACCTGACCTGACTATGTAGAGACCTGACCTGACTATGTAGAGACCTGACCTGACTATGTAGGAGACCTGACCTGACTATGTAGGAGATCTGACCAGACTATGTAGGAGACCTGACCAGACTATGTAGGAGACCTGACTATGTAGGAGACCTTACCTGACTATGTAGGAGACCTGACCTGACTATGTAGGAGACCTGACCTGACTATGTAGAGACCTGACCTGACTATGTAGAGACCTGACCTGACTATGTAGGAGACCTGACCTGACTATGTACGAGTCCTGACCAGACTATGTAGGAGACCTGACCAGACTATGTAGGAGACCTGACCAGACTATATTGGAGATCTGACTATGTAGGATACCTGACTATGTATGAGACCTGACTAGGTAGGATACCTGACCTGA